>NC_138551.1:152932341-152957341 GCF_964273705.1 Natrix helvetica | reverse complement strand
CCTGTAAAGACAGGCCTCCAGGTCGCCTTAAAATTATATTTAAAGGGACAAAGTTGATTTAAGTGTCTTTTCTCCGCGTCGAGGACCGAGATTTAGGTCTAGGGCGCGTCATTAGAAACCCAAAATTATTCATCAGGCGGCTCTCAGCATTTCGTCTGCCTTCTATTTAATGGCAGTTTTAATATTCTCGGCTTCCACCCTTAAATCGCTAATAGAGAGACGATTCCAATTGCTCGGTCGGCAGAGCGGCCCGTAAAATGGTTTCGGGAAGAAAAAAAAAATCAAATTGAGTGGCAAAGATGGAATGGAAAACATCTGATCAACAGTGTCTCTCCAGACATTGTGGGGGGCTCTGTCCTTGGATTGATCTAGGGTCTCCTGCTTGAGAAGGGGGCTGGACTAGAAGACCTCCAGGGTCCCTTCCAGCTCTATTCTGATGGATTGATGGATTGAAATGGTCTAGGGTTTTCTGCTTGAGCAGGGGGTTGAATTAGAAGACCTCCAAGGTCCCTTCCAGCTCTATTCTGATTGATTGATGGATTGATTGATTGAAATGGTCTAGGGTCTCCTGCTTGAGCAGGGGATTGGACTAGAAGACCTCCAGGGTCCCTTCCAGCTCTATTCTGATTGATTGATTGACTGATTGATTGAAGTGGTCTAGGGTCTCCTGCTTGAGCAGGGGGTTGGACTAGAAGACCTCCAGGGTCCCTTCCAGCTCTATTCTGATTGATTGATTGACTGATTGATTGAAGTGGTCTAGGGTCTCCTGCTTGAGCAGGGGGTTGGACTAGAAGACCTCCCAGGTGCCTTCCAGCTCTATTCTGATTGATTGATTGATGTATTGATTGACGTGGTCTAGAATCTCCTGCTTGAGTAGGGTGTTGGACTAGAAGACCTCCAAGGTCCCTTCCAGCTCTATTCTGATTGATTGAAACGGTCTAGGCTAGAGTCTCCTGCTTGAGCAGAGGGTTGGACTAGAGGACCTCCGAGGTCCCTCCCAACTCTGTTACCCCAAGATCACTTGAAGTGTTAATACTGCTTTCCAAGGCCTTGATAAGACCACACTGGGAATATTGCATCCAATTTTAGCCCCCACGATGCAAACAAGAGGTAGAGACTCCAGACCGAGCCAGAAGGGAGATAACCCCTCTTGGCCAAGGTGTTATCCTGTCTCCGTGGTTGGAGTAGCCGTTGTCCTCACTGGAGGGGAGAAACCAAATGTTAAGTGTGTCTTCCTGTGAGACATTCCCCCCTTCTCCCTTCCCTTTTCTTCCCCCTAATTCCAGACACGGTGGAATATCTGCCTGGCGGTTCGCATCTGAAATGCAAATGGCCTTTAATATGGGTGACTCAGGAAGGGGAGTTGGCATATTTATATTTTAGCTGGCGCAAACGGGGGATTGATGCAGGATTCTGCTTGGCAGAGGAAAACAGAGCAGCTACCTCGATCAACGTCCGGACTCGGTTAGACGTGGAGAGTCCAAATCCCTGTTAAATGCAGGCATAATTCAGAATAACAGAATGACAGAGTCGGAAGGGGCCTTGGAGGTCTTCTAGTCCAACCCCTTGCTCAAGCTGGAGACCATCTACCACTCAGGACATGGAGCAGCCACAAATTCCGGTGTCAAGCCGTTCCACGGGTTAATTGTTCTCACTGTCAGTTTCCATGCACTGAGGTTAGTTGCTGCCACAGAGAAGAGGGGGGGGGGGTGTCAGCCCATTTTCCAAAAACACCTGAAGGCAGGAGAAGAAACAACGGATGGAAACTCATCCAGGAGAGAAGCAACCTGGAACTAAGGAGAAACTTCCTGACAGGGAGGACGATCAACCAGTGGAACAACTTGCCACCAGAAATTGTGTGTTTTCCATCACTAGAGGCTTTTAAGAAGAGATTGGACAACTATTTCTCTGAAATGGTCGAAGGTGTCCTGCTTGAGCAGGGGGTTGGACTAGAAGACCTCCAAGGTCCCTTCCGATTGTATGATTCTGAGTGAGATAGATAGGTAGGTAGGTAGGTAGGTAGGTAGGTAGGTAGGTAGGTAGACAGAGACAGATAGACAGATAGACAGAGATAGATAGATAGATAGACAGAGATAGATAGATAGATAGATAGATAGATAGATAGATAGATAGATAGATGGGTGGGTGGGTGGGTGGGTGGGTGGGTGGTTGGTTGGTTGGTTGGTTGGTTGGTTGGTTGGTTGGTTAGGTAGGTAGGTAGACAGATAGACAGATAGACATAGATAGATAGATAGATAGATAGATAGATAGATAGATAGATAGAGATAGATAGATAGATAGATAGATAGATAGATAGATAGATAGATAGATAGATAGGCAAGCTGGCAGGTAGGCAGGTAGGCAGGCAGGCAGGCAGACAGACTTATAGATAGATAAAAATAAGATATATATATATAGAGAAATAGACAGACAGACAGACAGACAGACAGACAGAAATTGTCTAGGGTCTCCTGCTTGAGCAGAAGGTGGGAGTAGTTGACCTCCAAACTCCCTTCCAGCTTTGTTCTGATTGATTGTTGGATTGAAATGGCCCAGGGTCTCCTGCTTGAGCAGAGGGTTGGACTAGAAGACCTCCAAGGTCCCTTCCGACTCTGTCATTCTCTCATTCTTTTTGCCTTCTGGTGCTCTGGAGAATAAGTGGACTCCTCCTTCTTTGTGGCACCCCATCAAATACCGAAACACTGCCATCCTGTCACCCCTGGTCCTTCTTTCCATTAAACGAGACATCCACCACTTCTTGCAACCCGTTTCGGCTCCCCCCCCCCCCCAAGCCAGCTCTGGGCATAGAAAGGGCCCCGGCGTTTCTAAGGGAAAAAGAAAAAGAAGGGAAAAGAAGAAAGTCTATAACTCAGCAGGCGCGGAAGACAAAGTGGCAGAGAGGCTGCAGCTCAGCTGTCAAATTCCTGGATTTGTGGTCGGGGGACGGACGGACGGGGGACGTAGCAGGAGGCGGGCTCTTCGTCTGTAGATTTGCGACAAGAAACCTGAGATCAACTAAGATATTTCGCTCAGCCTCCCCCCCTTCCCTCCCTCCCTCCTATCCGACAGCGGCCAAAACTCAGACCGTATCTCAAGGCTGAAAGGCAAGGGCTTATCCCGAAAAACCAACACAGGGGCCACGGAGTGATGGATGGCCTGGAGTTGTGTTGCCACAGTTGTGAGCTGCAGGATGCTCAGGATTTGGCTGGAGGGAGAGGGGGGGCTTCATCCACGGCTGGGGGATTCTGGGAGATGAAGTCCAGGCCTCTTCAAACATGACAGGGTTGAGAAATGTTGCCTTAATTCTCAAAGGGAGGAGGAGGAAGAGAAAGAGGAGAAGGGGGAAGAGAAGATAAAGAGGAAGAGAAAGGAGAAGGAGGAGGAGAATGAAGAGGAGGAGGAAGAGGAAGAAAATGAGGAGGGAGAGAAGGAGGAAGAGGAGGAAGAGAAGGGGGAGGAGAAGGGGAGAAAGAAGAGAAGGGGAAGAAGAGGAGAAAGAGGAAGAAGAGGAGAAGGAGGAGGAAGATAAAGAGGAGAAGGAGGAGGAAGAAAAAGAGGGAGAGGAGGAGGAAGAAAAAGAGGAGAGAGAAGAGGAGGAGAAGGGGGAAGAGAAGAAAAAGGAAGAGAATGAAGAGGAGGATATATATATATTCTCCCCTCCTCCAAAAAAAAAGGAACATGCAAAGGTTTTTTTTCTTTGGGGGGGGGATGTAATCTGCATGTTTAATTAAATTTAATCAAGTCACTAGTCAATTGAAGGGAAAAAAGGTGATGCAATCACACTCCACTGGCAGCCAATCGAATAATCCCCTCTATTTGCCTGCTACGATTCCAAAGACGGAGAATTTCTCCTTTGGTTCAAAGGGGAGGGGGAAAAAAACACCAGAATTTTAGCTCTGGAAACCCCCCCAAGGGGAGAAAGAGGTTGTCTGCCTTTTAAACCAAACTCGAGATTTTGAGAACGAGTTAAAGCCAAAACTTGAGAGATTTGACCCAGGTCGGCCTTCGCGATGAGGACTCCCCTCTTGAATTAGCAGCTTGGAAATAAGCCGAACCTGTTTATCGTCCTTGACCAGGAGTCTCGTGAACGTATTGGGGGGGGGGGGGGGGGAAGGATGGTAGGGAAAGGCTATTGACAGGAAGAAAACCAGCCATTTGGGATGTGAGGTTGCTGGTGACCTCTGAACTTGGTTGTTTTCTTGCAGATGTTTTGTTATCCAGCTATAAAAACAGAAAAAAGCAAATCCTTCTAACACTGATGATGTTCCCTAGCTGGGTCATGAAATGTCTGCAAACGAATGTCTGTAAGAAAACCACTGAGTTCAGCCCTCCTTCTCCTCCTCTTCCTCCTCCCCTCTTCCTTCCCTCCACTCCTCCTTGCATTTTCCTCTTTCCCTTCTCTTCCTCCCCTTCATTTCTTCCCCTTCCTTCTTCCTCGTCCTCTGCTCCTTCTCCCTTCCTCTTCCTCTTCATTTCTTCTTTTTCCTCCTCCCCCTCCCCCTTCTCTCTGCAAACCCCACTCCCTTTTAGCACTGATGGTGTTACTAAGACGGGTCATGAAACGTCAGCAAGGAAACCACCAAGCTCAGAGCGTAGTAAATGCTCCTGCACTTAAAAAAAGTCAAGAGGTAACACCATCAGTGCTAGAAGGGGATGGGGCTTTGGAGTAGAGGAGGAGGAGGAAGATTAGGAGGAGGTGGAGGAGGAGAAGAGGAAGTGGAGTGGGGTCTTTGGTCCTCTCAGAGCTTGATGGTTTTTCTTGCAGACATTACGTGACCCAACTAGGAAACATCATCAGTGGTAGAACAATTTGATGTCATTTTGTGTACTAGGGCCTTGCTCTGTAAGTGTTGGTGGGAGGGGTCTTTGTGGGTCCTTCATTAGGCTGTTGTTGCGGTTAGCATGTTCATATGAGTTGGTAATTCCTTGATTGAGGTATCCTTTACTTCTTAATCGCTGGTCTAGTATTGACATTAATCTTGTCAACTGGCGGGACCAATTTTCTTTCCATTGTGGCTGCTTTCCAATGGCGGGTAGCTGTTGTTCCTCTCAACGTGCCTGTTGATAGCTTGGTTTCTCCGAGTGACAATTTTCCAGTTTTTGAAGTTGGCTTGTTCCAGGATGCTCACGTTTTTTCCCAGTTGAAACTAGGGATGGGTCTCTCTATGTGTTGTGCAAGCAAAGAGTTTTCATCATGTCTTCTGCCTGCTGGCACGGTTGTGACTTGGGACTTGACAAAGGAAACCTGAAGAGCAGGGGAGAAGTCCATCATCACAGCTTCCTCAAAATCCCGACAGGGATAATTTCCCCTTCTTCTTCCCATGCCTTTCCCTTTTGGCAAGTGTGGGATTTGTATCGGTTCACTCCCCCGCCCCCGGTGATCCATCTTGCTCCACCCATCCTCCAAACCAGGGGTGAAATTCAGCAGGTTCTCACAGGTTCTGGAGAACTGGTAGCAGAAATTTTGAGTAGTTCGGAGAACCGGCAAATACCATCTTTGGCTGGCCCCAGAATGGGGAGGGAATGGAGGTTCCTTCCCCTGGAGTGGGGAGGGAATGGGGATTTTATAGTATCCGTCCCCTGGAGTGGGATGAGAATGGGGATTTCCCAGTATCCTTCTTCTGGAATGGGATGAGAATGGAGATTTTACAGTCTCCTTCCCTTGGAGTGGGGAGGGAATGGAGATTTTGCAGTCTCCTTCCCCTGGAGTGCGGAGGGAATAGAGATTTTGCAGTATCCTTCCCCTGGAGTGGGGAGGGAATGGAGATTTTGCAGTATCCTTCCCCTGGAGTGAGGAGGGAATGGAGGTTTTGCAGTCTCCTTCCCCTGGAGTCGGGAGGGAATGGAGATTTTGCAGTCTCCTTCCCCTGGAGTGAGGAGGGAATGGAGATTTTGCAGTCTCCTTCCCCTGGAGTCGGGAGGGAATGGAGATTTTGCAGTCTCCTTCCCCTGGAGTGAGGAGGGAATGGAGATTTTGCAGTCTCCTTCCCCTGGAGTCGGGAGGGAATGGAGATTTTGCAGTCTCCTTCCCTTGGAGTGGGAGAGAATGGAGATTTTGCAGTCTCCTTCCCCTGGAGTGCGGAGGGAATAGAGATTTTGCAGTATCCTTCCCCTGGAGTGGGGAGGGAATGGAGATTTTGCAGTCTCCTTCCCCTGGAGTGAGGAGGGAATGGAGATTTTGCAGTCTCCTTCCCCTGGAGTCGGGAGGGAATGGAGATTTTGCAGTCTCCTTCCCCTGGAGTGAGGAGGGAATGGAGATTTTGCAGTCTCCTTCCCCTGGAGTGGGGAGGGAATGGGGATTTTACAGTATCCTTCCCCTGGGGTGGGGAGGGAATGGAGATTTTGCAGTATCCTACCCCTGGAGTGGGGAGGGAATGGGGATTTTGCAGTATCCTTCCCCTGGAGTGGGGAGGGAATGGAGATTTTGCAGTCTCCTTCCCCTGGAGTGAGGAGGGAATGGAGATTTTGCAGTCTCCTTCCCCTGGAGTGGGGAGGGAATGGAGATTTTACAGTATCCGTCCCCTGGAGTGGGGAGGGAATGGAGATTTTGCAGTATCCTTCCCCTGGAGTGGGGAGGGAATGGGGATTTTACAGTATCCTTCCCCTGGAGTGGGGAGGGAATGGAGATTTTGCAGTATCCTTCCCCTGGAGTGGGGAAGGAATGGAGATTTTACAGTATCCTTCCCCTGGAGTGGGGAGGGAATGGAGATTTTGCAGTATCCTTCCCCTGGAGTGGGGAGGGAATGGGGATTTTGCAGTATCCTTCACCTGGAGTGGGAGAGAATGGAGATTTTGCAGTCTCCTTCCCCTGGAGTGCGGAGGGAATAGAGATTTTGCAGTATCCTTCCCCTGGAGTGGGGAGGGAATGGAGATTTTGCAGTCTGCTTCCCCTGGAGTGAGGAGGGAATGGAGATTTTGCAGTATCCTTCCCCTGGAGTGGGGAGGGAATGGGGATTTTGCAGTCTCCTTCCCCTGGAGTGGGGAGGGAATGGAGATTTTGCAGTCTCCTTCCCCTGGAGTGAGGAGGGAATGGAGATTTTGCAATATCCTTCCCAATGGAGTGGGGAGGGAATGGAGATTTTGCAGTATCCTTCCCCTGAAGTGGTGAGGGAATGGGGATTTTGCAGTATCCTTCCCCTGGAGTGGGGAGGGAATGGGGATTTTGCAGTATCCTTCCCCTGGAGTGGGGAGGGAATGGGGATTTTGCAGTATCCGTCCCCAGGAGTGGGGAGGGAATGGAGATTTTGCAGTATCCTACCCCTGGAGTGGGGAGGGAATGGGGATTTTGCAGTATCCTTCCCCTGGAGTGGGGAGGGAATGGAGATTTTGCAGTCTCCTTCCCCTGGAGTGAGGAGGGAATGGAGATTTTGCAGTCTCCTTCCCCTGGAGTGGGGAGGGAATGGAGATTTTACAGTATCCGTCCCCTGGAGTGGGGAGGGAATGGAGATTTTGCAGTATCCTTCCCCTGGAGTGGGGAGGGAATGGGGATTTTACAGTATCCTTCCCCTGGAGTGGGGAGGGAATGGAGATTTTGCAGTATCCTTCCCTTGGAGTGGGGAAGGAATGGAGATTTTACAGTATCCTTCCCCTGGAGTGGGGAGGGAATGGAGATTTTGCAGTATCCTTCCCCTGGAGTGGGGAGGGAATGGGGATTTTGCAGTATCCTTCACCTGGAGTGGGAGAGAATGGAGATTTTGCAGTCTCCTTCCCCTGGAGTGCGGAGGGAATAGAGATTTTGCAGTATCCTTCCCCTGGAGTGGGGAGGGAATGGAGATTTTGCAGTCTGCTTCCCCTGGAGTGAGGAGGGAATGGAGATTTTGCAGTATCCTTCCCCTGGAGTGGGGAGGGAATGGGGATTTTGCAGTCTCCTTCCCCTGGAGTGGGGAGGGAATGGAGATTTTGCAGTCTCCTTCCCCTGGAGTGAGGAGGGAATGGAGATTTTGCAATATCCTTCCCAATGGAGTGGGGAGGGAATGGAGATTTTGCAGTATCCTTCCCCTGAAGTGGTGAGGGAATGGGGATTTTGCAGTATCCTTCCCCTGGAGTGGGGAGGGAATGGGGATTTTGCAGTATCCTTCCCCTGGAGTGGGGAGGGAATGGGGATTTTGCAGTATCCGTCCCCAGGAGTGGGGAGGGAATGGGGATTTTGCAGTATCCTTCCCCTGGAGTGAGGAGGGAATGGTGATATTGCAGTATCCTTCCCAATGGAGTGGGGAGGGAATGGGGATTTTGCAGTATCCTTCCCCTGAAGTGGGGAGGGAATGGGGATTTTGCAGTATCCTTCCCCTGGAGTGTGGTGGGAATGGGGATTTTGCAGTATCCTTCCCCTGGAGTGAGGAGGGAATGGTGATATTGCAGTATCCTTCCCAATGGAGTGGGGAGGGAATGGGGATTTTGCAGTATCCTTCCCCTGAAGTGGGGAGGGAATGGGGATTTTGCAGTATCCTTCCCCTGGAGTGTGGTGGGAATGGGGATTTTGCAGTATCCTTCCCCTGGAGTGAGGAGGGAATGGTGATATTGCAGTATCCTTCCCAATGGAGTGGGGAGGGAATGGGGATTTTGCAGTATCCTTCCCCTGAAGTGGGGAGGGAATGGGGATTTTGCAGTATCCTTCCCCTGGAGTGTGGTGGGAATGGGGATTTTGCAGTATCCTTCCCAATGGAGTGGGGAGGGAATGGGGATTTTGCAGTATCCTTCCCCTGAAGTGGGGAGGGAATGGGGATTTTGCAGTCTCCTTCCCCTGGAGTGTGCTGGGAATGGAGATTTTGCAGTATCCTTCCCCTGGAGTGGGAGAGAATGGAGATTTTGCAGTATCCTTCCCCTGGAGTGAGATGAGAATGGGGATTTTGCAGCATCCTTCCTCTGCCACGCCCACCAAGCCACACCCGCAGAACCGGTAGTAAAAAAAAAGAGAACGTCACCACTGCTCCCAATGCATAGTATAATTCACAGCATCTGCAGGACGAGGGCATCCTGGCCTCATTGTGGCTTGTAACAGATGCCTTCTGCTCAGAAAGACGCTGTCTCCTAGCAGCTCCTGTAAGAATTATTATTTTCAGCTTCTTGTCAGATTTATGCCGAAGCTCTAGAGGTGGAAAGTTTGCTTCGGAGCCGGAAACGTGTTTTGCATATCGGCTCAGTCCAACGAGAACATCTTAAATACATCTTGACTCCTACGGAAGGGACAGTCCCCAGCAGCTGGCGAGATGGCAAGGGGTTAAGCGCAGAATTCTCAATGTCTAAGCATCGACACTCTCCTCCATTCCAACCTCTGGCCGCATCTCTATGGTTTAGCTGTGTAGCAGAGTAGGAAGGGGCCTTGGAGGTCTTCTAGTCCAACCCCCTTCCCCCGCTCAAGCAGGAGATTCTATACCGTTCTGGACAAATGGCCTCTTCTTGAAAACCTCGTTCTTCCAGGAGAAGAAGCAACGGGTGGAAACCCATCAAGGAGAGGAGCAACCTAGAACCAAGGAGAAAGTTCCTGACCGTGAGAACAGTTCATCAGTGGAACAGCTTCAGAAGTTGTGGGTGATCACAACTTATTGAAGGTTTTCAAGAAGAGGTTGGACAGTCACTTGTCTGAAATCCTAGAGGGGTCCCTGCTTGAGCAGAGGGTTAGACTAGAAGACCTCCAAGGTCCCTTCCAGCCCTAGGATTCTGTGATGCTGAGAGAGATAAGATACATGATAGACAGAGGGATGGATGGATGGTACAGTTTCCCCACAGAAGTTGTGGGTACACCATCAATGCCGGTTTTCAAGAAGAGATTTGTCTGAAATGGTGTCAGATCTGCTGCTTTAACAGGGGGTTGGCTAGAAGACCTCCAAGGCCCCTTCCAGCTTTATGATTCTGAGATAGATAGATAGATAGATAGATAGATGATAGATAGATAGATAGATAGATAGATAGATAGATAGATAGATAGATAGATATGGATGGATAGATGGATAGATTAGATACATGACAGAGATGGACGGATTGGTAAATGGATGGATGGATGAATGGATGGATGGATGGATGGCCAGATGAATGGATGGATGAATGGATAGCTAGCTAGCTAGATGGATGGATGGATGGATGGTTGGATGGTTGGATGGATGGATGGATGGATGGATGGATGGATGGACAGATGGATAGATAGATGGATACTAAGATACATGACAGATGGATGGACTGGTGGATGAATGGGTGGATGGATGGATGGGCAGAAGAATGGGTGGATGGATGGATGGATGGATGGATGGATGGATGGATGGATAGATAGATAGATATATGATAGACAGATGGATGAACTGGTAAATGGATGGATGGAAGGATGGATAGATGGAATGGCTTCCCTCCAGAAGAAGTGGGTGCTTCATCTCTGGAGGCTTCTAAGAAGAGACTGGGCAGCCACCTGTCTGAAATGGCGTAGGCACTCTATCATTGGCATTTTCCCAAAAGAGACTAATAATAATAATAATAATAATAATAAATATTTATTTCTTAGCCGCACCCTCTCCTGAAGGACTCGGGGCGGCGTACAATGGAACATATGAAATAAATATGTGGACGAAACAAACATATAGCAGAGACATATACCGAGACATACACAAGGAGGAGGTCGGCTGATAAATAAAACAATTAAAATACAGTATTTAAAAACCCCTAGATAATTAAATATAATTAAAATACCCAATTAAAAACCCGTCAGGAGCGATATGGTTAGATCAAAGTTGAGCCAGGCCAGCTGCTTGGAATAGGTGGGTCTTGAGCTTTACACGGAAGGAGCGGAGGTCATTCCTAATATCCGGAGGGAGGTCATTCCACAGGGCTGGGCCCGCCACAGAGAAGGCTCTACTCCTAGGACTGTATAGGACCTCCTGCTTGAGCAGGTGGGTTGGACTAGAAGACCTCCGGGGTCCCTCCCAACTCTGTCGTTCTGTATTCTGAATGGGGAAACAATCCCCAGAGCCCACTGACCTTGTCATGCTGCTCCTTTCCCGGAGCCGGACTGAGCTGTTCCCACATCCCTTTTTCCCTGCAGGTGCTCCAAATAATTAAAAGGACGGTACGATAAAAAGATGGATAAAAACAAAAACTGGCCCTCCTCACAGGTGCAATTTGCTTGACCTTCCTCCCGAGCTCTAGAAAACTTGGAGTTTCCGTTACTGTCTCAATATTTACTGCGTAGCCCGAGTTCCCGATTAAATTATACGCCTGACATTTACCAAATTTTTATGTGACAATTTAGAAGAAAACTGGATGCACTAAACAGGCTTATTAATATTGCAGTAATGCGATTAGGTGAATATCATAGCCTCGGTGCTCGAAAGGGCTGGTGATTTATGGCGGAGGCCAGTTCCAGGACCAAAGGACCAACGGCGCGCCCGCTCTTTCGGAGAAAGAGGTGAATTCCAACAAAGGGAAACAATGGCCTTTTTTAAAAAAGAAAAAGAAAAATTGAAGGTGGGACCATTAAACGGCCTCTTGACATCCTCTTGGGGGAGATGATTTTGCTTCATTGCAAAGCGCCGTGAAGCAAATTTTGCAGGCCTGAAATTACAATTCTCCCGCGGTCTCCTTTACAGCCTGAGAAACTAGGGAGGGTCCCTTCTGAGTCCCTTTCTCTGGCAGCTATGGGGTCTCTTATCTGACTATTCCCTTGTCTCATCTCCCAACGTCCTTCTCATCTAGGCCTACAAGAATCTTGCTAGTCTGAAAGTACAATTCTCCCGCGGTCTCTTTTACAGGCTGAGTAACTAGGGAGGGTCCCTTCTGAGCTTCTTGCCCTGTCCATTGTGCAGCTGTGGGGTCGGCTGTCTCTTATCTGACCCTTCCCTTGGCAGTGTTTCTCTGCTCCATCT
Source organism: Natrix helvetica (assembly GCF_964273705.1). Classification (NCBI taxonomy): domain Eukaryota; kingdom Metazoa; phylum Chordata; class Lepidosauria; order Squamata; family Natricidae; genus Natrix; species Natrix helvetica. Next base: position 152,945,495 of record NC_138551.1, on the reverse strand, counting down.
CACTTACGACTACAAGGGCCTTGCAAGTCTGAAAGAACAAATCTCCCCCCATCTCCTTTACAGCCTGAGAAACTAGGGAGGGTCCCTTCTGAGTCTCTTTCTCCACCCAGTATGCAGCTGCGGGCTCAGGTGTCTCTTATCTGACCGTTCCCTTGGCTGGATCTCTTTTCCTGGTCTCCCAAGGCCTTTCCCGCTTACTGCAAGAACCTTGCAAGTCTGAAGGTACAATTCTCCCATTGTCTCTTTTACAGCCTGAGAAACTAGGGAGGGTCCCTTCTGAATCTCTTTCTCCATCCATTATGCAGCTGAGGGCTCAGACTGTTATCTGACCATTGCCTTGGTAGGGTCTTTTTCCCTCTCTCCTGCTTACCTGCTTACTACAAGAACCTTGCAAGTCTGAAAATACAATCCTTCAGCCTGAGAAACTAGGGAGGGTCCTTTCTGAGCTTCTTACTCCCTCCAATATCCAGGGCAGGTTATGGGGTCTCTTATCTGACCGTTCCCTTGACCGTGTCTCCCTGTCTCATCTCCCAAGGTCCTTCTCACCCAGCCTTCCAAGAATCATGCGAGTCTGAAAGTACAATTCTCCCAAGGTCTCTTTTACAGCCTGAGAAACTAGGGAGAGTCCTTTTTGAGTCTCTTTCTCCACCCATTATACAGCTGAGGGCTCAGCTGACTCTTATCTGTTGTTTTTTTTCCTGGTCTCTCAAGGTCTTTCCCGCTTACTGCAAGAACCTTGCAAGTCTGAAAGTACAATTCTCCCACTGTCTGTTTTACAGCCTGAGAAACTAGGGAGAGTCCTTTTTGAGTCTCTTTCTCCACCCATTATACAGCTGAGGGCTCAGCTGACTCTTATCTGTTGTCTTTTTTCCTGGTCTCTCAAGGTCTTTCCCGCTTACTGCAAGAACCTTGCAAGTCTGAAAGTACAATTCTCCCACTGTCTGTTTTACAGCCTGAGAAACTAGGGAGAGTCCTTTTTGAGTCTCTTTCTCCACCCATTATACAGCTGAGGGCTCAGCTGACTCTTATCTGTTGTCTTTTTTCCTGGTCTCCCAAGGTCTTTCCCGCTTACTGCAAGAACCTTGCAAGTCTGAAAGTACAATTCTCCCACTGTCTGTTTTACAGCCTGAGAAACTAGGGAGAGTCCTTTTTGAGTCTCTTTCTCCACCCATTATACAGCTGAGGGCTCAGCTGACTCTTATCTGTTGTCTTTTTTCCTGGTCTCTCAAGGTCTTTCCCGCTTACTGCAAGAACCTTGCAAGTCTGAAAGTACAATTCTCCCACTGTCTCTTTTACAGCCTGAGAAACTAGGGAGAGTCCTTTTTGAGTCTCTTTCTCCACCCATTATACAGCTGAGGGCTCAGCTGACTCTTATCTGTTGTCTTTTTTCCTGGTCTCTCAAGGTCTTTCCCGCTTACTGCAAGAACCTTGCAAGTCTGAAAGTACAATTCTCCCACTGTCTGTTTTACAGCCTGAGAAACTAGGGAGAGTCCTTTTTGAGTCTCTTTCTCCACCCATTATACAGCTGAGGGCTCAGCTGACTCTTATCTGTTGTCTTTTTTCCTGGTCTCTCAAGGTCTTTCCCGGTTACTGCAAGAACGTTGCAAGTCTGAAGGTACAATTCTCCCACTGTCTCTTTTACAGCCTGAGAAACTAGGGAGAGTCCTTTTTGAGTCTCTTTCTCCACCCATTATACAGCTGAGGGCTCAGCTGACTCTTATCTGTTGTCTTTTTTCCTGGTCTCTCAAGGTCTTTCCCGCTTACTGCAAGAACCTTGCAAGTCTGAAGGTACAATTCTCCCACTGTCTGTTTTACAGCCTGAGAAACTAGGGAGGGTTTCTTTCTTCACCCCTTAGGCAGCTCTGGGCTACGCTGCCTCTTATCTGCTCATTCCTTTGATAGCACCTCTTCGGTTCATCTCCCAAGGTCATTACCACAAGGTGGTCACCATCCCGTGGGACCCCAGGAAAGTTGCAAAAGGGGATGACGTGACCTCAGGACACTGCGACCGTCGTAAGTCTGAGTCAGTTTCCAAGCGTCTGAGCTTCGACCACAGGGATGCTACAATGGTCGTAAGTGTGAAAGACGTTCGGATATCCTTTCCCCCTCCCCGTGTCGTCGTAACTTAAAATAGTCACTAAATGAATAGTTGTAAGTCGAGAACTATCTTTAAAAATGACATGATGTTCTTTTTCTGGTTTGTTTTTTTTGTTTGTTCTTGCTCCGAGAAATATTTTATCTTAGGCTGAATTCCCTTTTTTCCGTGTCTTCTTCAAAATGCACGTCCTCCTTGCCAAATTGGGAGGCCCGTTACATCTGATCCCTAAATGTAAAAGAGTCTCCCTTTTTTTAAAGCCCCGCTGTAACTTCAGACGGTCGCTAAATGAACTCTCGTTGAGCGGAGGACTCTCTGTACAGGAGAACTAAGCGAGAATTAATTTTAGGGCAATTTTAAGAGGCCTCGGCTTCACTAGCGCCGAGCAATCTCTCCCTCATTTATTCCTCCGTGGAGTAAGCCCTCCCTCCATAGCAACTCAGAGGAGTTACAACGCGGGCTCGGGACAATGGATTTGGCTCCTGAACCTTTTCCATTAAATGTGCCCCTTTTGCACTCCAATAGAATTATCTTCTGACCCAAGAAATGCGGAGAGGAGTGCAAAAAATAGGCGAGGGAACATCGTCTCTCAACCCTGGGTGTTATTTATGGGTGTGTTTGCTCGGGGATCGGATTTGGCCGCTCCATTTCGGCAAGGGGTGGGTGGGGGAAACGTGCAGTTTGAAGAGGACACGGAAAAACATGGAATCTAGCCTAAAATAAAACATTTCTCAAAAATAAAGTCATTTAAAAGGTAGTTCTCGACGTACAACCATTTTGTTTAGTAACCGTTCGAAGTTACAGCAGCACTGGGGGGGGGGGGAGATGATTTGGGATTATTTTTCCCACACTTATGACCATCACTAACTGACTCGTATTGACGACGTAAATCCCCTTTGGCGGCTTTCCGACGAGCAAAGTCGATGGGGGAAGCCCGATTCGCTTAACAGCCGAGGCAAGAAAGGTAGTAAAATGGGACACTAAAGTTCACTAAACTTTATTGTTTTTAAAGATCAAAACATTTAATAAAAATTATTTATTAAAAGTAAAAAAAATAAAGTTCACTAAACAACGGTCTTGTTTAGAGGTGGAAATTTTGGTCTCTCGTTGTGGTCGTACCATGTTGAGGACCCCGACGCAGAACGTAGAATAACAGCATTGGAAAGGGACCTTGGAGGTCATCTAGTCCAACCCCCCCTGCTCGAGCAGGAGACCCCTTTGTCATTCCAGTCTGAGGAATTCTGGGAGTTGAAGCTCACAAGGCTTAGCGTTTTCAAGTTTGGAGACCCCTGCAGTAGAACGTAGAATCCTAAGGCTGGAAGGGACCTTGGAGGTCATCCAGCCCAACCCCCTGCTCAAGCAGAAGACCCCTTTAGGGGGTCAAAACGTACCCTCTCTCTGTCCCTCGTCGTGGCTCGTAACGCAGTCCCATGATTCCCACGATAGGCTCCCGTCCCTGTTTTGAGAGCTCCCGTGCCCGTCGGAAAGGCCCAGCGTTCCCCAGAGCTCCCTTGTGGGGTTTGATGCCGCTTGACAGCCGGGGTGACGAATTGAAGAGGGGAGATAGACTTATATTTCATACCTGCCCAGGGCAGGAGAAATGCATCACCTCCGAAATCGTCGTTTCCCTCTTTCCCCCAGGCCTCAAATCGGGCAGCCAAAGAGACAAGGGAGCCGTTTCCAAAGGCTGCTGCGCTGTAAAAGAGGAAGAATTCAACATAATCGCGTTTAAGGATGTCTCAACGGGGGACGCGCTATTATTTGATAACGGATAAATCAGGAAATATTGCCTATCGGAGAGATTTGAGAGGGGGAGGCGGAGAACAGACCAGTCACAGGATCAAATCTGATAACCTGGTTGTTGTTGTTTTTAAAAACCATAGAATAATTTGGAGAGATTCAAAAGCTCGATTTGGGGCAGAATAACAGAGCAGGAAGGGACCTGGGAGGTCATCTAGTCCAACCCCCTGCTCAAGCAGGAGACCCTAGGCCACTTCAGACAGGGAGCTGTCCAGATTCTTCTTGAAAGCCTCCAGTGATGAAGACGCCAAAATGTCTGTTCCTCCGATTAATTGTTCTCACGGTTAGGAAATTTCTCCTTAGTCCTAGGTTGGATGTCTGGTTGAATAGGTTTCACTACTCTTCAGTCCCCTCTAGTGAGCTGGGCAAGGTTATAAATTCAAGAAAGAAAAGAAGAAAAGAAGGGAGGGAAGAAGAAAGGAAGGAAGTAAAAGAAGGAAGGAAAGGAAGGGAGAGAGGGAGGATGGAAGGGAGGGAGGAAGGAAGGAAGACAGAAGAGAAGAGAAGGGAAGGAAGGGAGGGAGGAAATAAATGAAAGGAAGGAAGGAAGGGGGGAGGGAGGGAGGGAAGGAAATGGAAGGGAGGGAGAGAGGAAGGAAGGAAGTGAAAGAAGGAAGGAAACAAAGAAAGAAGGAAAGGGAGGGAGGATGGAAGGGAGGGAGGAAGGAAGGAAGAAGGAAGGGAATGGAAGGGGGAGAGGGAGGAAATAAATGAAAGGAAGGAAGGAAGGGGGAGGGAAGGTAATAAATGGAAGAGAGGGAGAGAGGAAGGAAGGAAGTGAAAGAAGGAAGGAAACAAAGAAAGAAGGAAAGGGAGGGAGGAAGGAAGGAAGAAGGAAGGGAATGGAAGGGAGAGAGGGAGGAAATAAATGAAAGGAAGGAAGGGGGGAGGGAGGGAGGGAAGGAAATGGAAGGGAGGGAGAGAGGAAGGAAGGAAGTGAAAGAAGGAAGGAAACAAAGAAAGAAGGAAAGGGAGGGAGGATGGAAGGGAGGGAGGAAGGAAGGAAGAAGGAAGGGAATGGAAGGGGGAGAGGGAGGAAATAAATGAAAGGAAGGAAGGAAGGGGGAGGGAAGGTAATAAATGGAAGAGAGGGAGAGAGGAAGGAAGGAAGTGAAAGAAGGAAGGAAACAAAGAAAGAAGGAAAGGGAGGGAGGAAGGAAGGAAGAAGGAAGGGAATGGAAGGGAGAGAGGGAGGAAATAAATGAAAGGAAGGAAGGGGGGAGGGAGGGAGGGAAGGAAATGGAAGGGAGGGAGAGAGGAAGGAAGGAAGTGAAAGAAGGAAGGAAACAAAGAAAGAAGGAAAGGGAGGGAGGATGGAAGGGAGGGAGGAAGGAAGGACGAAGGAAGGGAATGGAAGGGAGAGAGGGAGGAAATAAATGAAAGGAAGGAAGGGGGGAGGGAGGGAGGGAAGGAAATGGAAGGGAGGGAGAGAGGAAGGAAGGAAGTGAAAGAAGGAAGGAAACAAAGAAAGAAGGAAAGGGAGGGAGGATGGAAGGGAGGGAGGAAGGAAGGAAGAAGGAAGGGAATGGAAGGGAGAGAGGGAGGAAATAAATGAAAGGAAGGAAGGAAGGGGGAGGGAAGGTAATAAATGGAAGAGAGGGAGGGAGGGAGGAAGGAACTAAAGGAAGGAAGGAAACAAAGAAAGAAGGAAAGGGAGGGAGGGAGGAAGGAAGGAAGGAAGAAGGAAGGGAGAGAGGGAGGAAATACATGCAAGGGGGGAGGGAAGGAAGGAAATGGAAGGGAGGGAGAGAGAGAGGAAGAAAGGAAGGAACTGAAGGAAGGAAGGAAACAGGAAAGGAAGGAAGAGAGGGAGGATGGAAGGAAGAGAGGGAGGATGGAAGGAAGAGAGGGAGGATGGAAGGGAGGGAGGAAATAAATGAAAGGAAGGGGGAGGGAAGGAAGGAAATGGAAGGGAGGGAGAGAGGAAGGAAGGAAGAAACTGAAGGAAGGAAAGCAAAAAGGAAGGAAGGAACAGGAGAGAGGGAGGGAGGAAATGGCTAGCTGGTGAGATGGGCAGGTATGTGCATGTATGTATGTATGTATGTATGTATGTATGTATGTATGTATGTATGTATGTATATTTTCAATACTAAAATGGCCAGAGTCGAAGGATTAACCAAGAGTCTGAGGAGCCATGGATAAGCCCACCACTCTCGCCATTGGTCAAAACCCACTGCTTCCCCCGCCCACCATCCAGGTAGTGATTGGTGGAAGGCTTCCCTCCTGCAGGTAAGCCCACCAATAGGGGCAGCATAAGGGGCAGCCCCTTTACCAAGCCGCCCTGTGTGCCAGCAGGGGAATTCTGGGAACTGAAGTCCTTCCATGCTTGCCTGGGGAATTCTGGGAAGCGAAGGCCTTGCATGCCTGCCGACTGAAGGAATTCTGGGAACTGAAGTCCACTCCTGATAAACTCTTCCCGTGGGGAAAACACCAGACATTAACACACCGCCAAACAGCAGCAAGCAAAAATCACCCCAAGTATCAAAGGGCCTCAAATCCACATTTCAGAGAGGGGGGGGGGACGTTTTTGACCCCCCACAGAAAACCCCCCACCCTTTTTCTCTGTGGGAAAAAAAGCCTCCCTTGCAAGGAAGGTTCTCCCATTTTGCCAAAGCCGTAGAAGGTGCAAACTCGAGCATCGGAAATTTGCAATTTCAATATTTGGGCCGCGGCTGCCTTCCTTTAGCGAAGCCGGGACTCAAGGATGGGAAAAGAGAGCAAACGGGGAGGGGGGGGGAGATCCTTGGCTCCCCCTCCCCCAAATCTTCCTCTGCTTCTCTTCCCGATCTTGCGAAAAGATTTACGGGTTTGAAAGCTGCCAACTCCAGCTTTCCGTCCCCAAGTTGTTTATGGCTGCTACCACTGCTAATGTTGTTGTATTTCTTTCGGTTCTTGGTGCTCCACAGCCAAATTACTGTGACTAATGTACTTCTATAAATTTTTGTAACCATCTTCATGGCTGCTGTTGGGAGGATGAAGTATCAATGGCTTTGGAGCGAATTTAAGGGGGGGGGGGGAGAACCGGGAAAAGGTTGCCTCTCCCCCCCTGCGCTCTCTTCCATATTCTTCTAAACATGGCACAAATATCGTCAAGTTTTTCCTTGATATCAATTTCCCGGTAAGGGCAAAGCCGTCGGAGGGAGGGAGGGTGGGTGGGGGGCAGAGAAGCAGGGGGAGCTTCATATCCCCCCCCCCCCAGTTTCAAATGAATAGTGACAGCGGCTTATTGGAGAAATGGCCGCGCTACATCTTCCCTCGGAGGTGCCAAAAAGTGCATTTCCGAGAGGAAAATATGCCAAGCCACATTGAAGTCGGCGTGCAAGGAAGAAAAATTGAGAGCTTATCCTGCATTGACGGAGGGAGAGCCTCGAGATCACGCCAAGTGTTCGTACCACTTTATAAGGCCTTGGCAAGAGCCCCCTTGGAAAATTGCACGCCAGTTTCGGTTGCCACGGTGTAAAAAAAAATAATATGAAGAACGAATTGGGTATGTCTAGCTTAAGAGAAAGAAGGACTAGGGGAGACATGATAGCAGTCTTCCAATATCTCAGGGGTTGCCATAAAGAAGAGGGAGTCAAACTATTCTCCAAGGCACCTCAAGGCAGGACAAGAAACAATGGGTGGAAACTAATCAAGGAGAGAAGCAACTTAGAACTGAGGAGAAATTTCCTGACAGTGAGAACAATACAGAAGTTGCCTCCAGAAGTTGTTGAAGCCCCAACTCTGGAAGTCTTTAAGAAGATGTTGGATAGCCATCTGTCTGAAACGGTATAGGGTTTCCTGCCTAGGCAGGGGGTTGGACTAGAAGACCTCCAAGGTCCCTTCCAACTCTGCTATTGTATTGTACTGTATTATATGTGGAGATTCTGGAAAGAGTGCAGAGAAGAGCAACAAAGAGGATTAGGGGGCTGGAGGCTAATGCACAGGTATAGTATAGGTGGCACCTGGCTCACTAGTAGTAACTAGGAGAGGGATTTAGGAGTCCTAGTGGAAATAGGAGCCAGTGTTGTATTGCAGCAGCAAAAAAAGCCAACGCAATCTGCATCAACAGAGGGAGAGAATCCAAATCACGTGAAATGCTAATGCCACTTTATAAGGTCTTGGGAAGGCCACATGTGGATTCCCGCATTTGTGGCTAAAATGAGACGAGAACTCACTGTCCCCCTAACTCTAACCCTAACCCCCACCCCCATTTCTAGCCTGAGGCCTTCATTACAAGACCAAGGGCTAGATTAGACCATTACTAATCCTCTGAGTTATTAGCCTCCTCTCTCTCTCTCTCCAAGGGAACAAGTTTTTCTGGGTTGCAAAAGGAAAAGAAGAATTTGGAGGAAGGAGAAGGGGCCTGGCCTGGCCCCTCCCTCATTTCACTGAAATGGATTGCAGTGGGCAAAGTTAAAATTTTGGCAAGCCCAATAGAAAATGCTTTAATTACATTTGCACAAAACTGGAAAAATAATTATACGCCAACAGAAGAAAACGTAGTGAAAACAAATATTGGAATGTGCAGAGATGGATAGGCTCACGAAAGAATTAAAAGAGAAAGAAGAATCTGAATATGACTCCGTATGGGATTTATTGTAAAATTGGCTAGAGGAAAGGGGGAAAAAAGCAGGAAAGCAAAAAAGAAAGGAAGAAAGATCAACAAATTAATAAACAACTACAAAACCAGAAAACGATTAAAAGACAGAAATCCCGTAGCAAATAAATATTATACAAAACGACTCAAATGTTATACATAGGATATGTAGAATGTTATATAGAGAATGAAACAAAAATGTATGAAATAATATAAATGCACATACATATAAAGCTATAGTTATAAAAGATTTATTTGCATAGATAAAAGAATCACAACAGATATGTTAAAAAATGCAAAGATGTGAAGTTTGAACAAACAAAATAAAAAGTTTTTAAAAATGAATTAGGAGGTCTTCGTAATTAGCTGAAGGAAGGTGTCAAAACAAGGGGTTCTGCTTAGTTAAGTCAGTTTACTGTTAACTGGGGGGGGGGTTTCCTCCAAAGTTTGGCTGCTGGCTGAGGGATTCTGGGAGTTGAAGTCCACCAGTCTTAAAAGGGCGGAGGAGTGGAAAGGTCATGTTCTAAACCATGGAGAAGCTTCCCTAGCTGGTTGCAGAGGGGACTCTATACCATAGAGATGGGATGTGGGTTGATCTTGTGGTTGTTGGACATGCTGTGCAGCTGGAGCTCCTGAGGCTTCTGTGACCAACAGGAAGTCACCTACTCTTTGCACGTTCTCAGAAGTCCTGGGAAAAAGCAGGTGGTCTGAAGTCTCAGAGAGAAGCCATGTCTGTGTGGAACGGGAGACCCAATGTAGGCTTCAACCCAAGGCTTTTATCCTTTATTGGACACTAAAGTTTTACGGGTGATGTTTTGGGCCACCAAAACCAGGAGATTAAAATCTTGGCCATATCTGTTGTCCTCCTGCTTCTCCTTTTCAAAGGAAGGGAGAACTTCTGATCTCCTGCAGGTTGGTGGGTCAACTCCATGATGAGTTGTTGGGGTTCTTGTATCATTTTGGGGAGATAGTCTTTGGGGCTAAGAAGAAATGGGGCAGGCCTTTTTGTCTGACTTGGTCTAGGGTCTCCTGCTTGAGGAGGGGGTTGGACTAGAAGACCTCCAAGGTACCCTCTAACTCAGTTATTCTGCTATTCTGTATGATGGTGTCTCCTGCTTGAGCAGAGGGTTGGACTAGAAGACCTCCAAGGTCCCTTCCAAGCTCTATTCTGATGGATGGATTGGAATGGTCTAAGATCTTCTGAATGAGCAGAGGGTTGAAGACCTCCAAGGTCCCTTCCAGCTCTATTCTGATGGATTGATTGATTGATTGATTGATTGAAATGGTCTAGGGTCTCCTGTTTGAGCAGTGGGTTGGACTAGAGGATCTCCAAGGCCCCTTCCAGCTCTGTTCTGATGGATTGATTGATTGAAATGGTCTAGGGTCTCCTGCTTGAGCAGAGGGTTGGACTAGAAGACCTCCAAGGTCCCTTCCAAGCTCTATTCTGATGGATGGATTGGAATGGTCTAAGATCTTCTGAATGAGCAGGGGGTTGGACTAGAGGACCTCCAACGTCCCTACCAGCTCTATTCTGATGGATTGATGGATTGATTGATTGAAATGGTCTAGGGTCTCCTGCTTGAGCAGAGGGTTGTACTAGAAGACCTCCAAGGTCCCTTCCAAGCTCTATTCTGATGGATGGATTGGAATGGTCTAAGATCTTCTGAATGAGCAGAGGGTTGGACTAGAAGACCTCCAAGGTCCCTTCCAGCTCTATTCTGATGGATTGATTGATTGAAATGATCTAGGGTCTCCTGCTTGAGCAGAGGGTTGGACTAGAAGACCTCCAAGGTCCCTCCCATCTCTCTTACCCTGTAAGAAAGTGTTTCCTGCTTGAGCAGGGGGTTGGACTAGAAGACCTCCGAGGTCCCTTCCAGCTCTATTCTGATTGATTGATTGAAATGGTCTAGGGTCTCCTGCTTGAGCAGAGGGTTGGACCAGAAGACCTCCAAAGGTCCCTCCCAACTCTGTCATTCTCTTAATCCCACCTCGCAGCCCCCTAGTAACCTGGCCCTCCTCTTTCTGTCTCGCAGGCCCCAAAATGGCTCTATGATCCTCTACAACAGGAAGAAGGTGAAATACCGCAAAGATGGATATTGCTGGAAGAAACGGAAAGATGGGAAGACCACCAGGGAAGACCACATGAAGCTGAAGGTCCAAGGTGTGGAGGTAGGTGGCTTGGCTTTAAAACTTCTCCAGAACTTTTGGTGCGTGGCTTCTAAGCCCGTCTTTGATCTTCCTGTGGCATGGGGGAAGGTCCTCAAACATGGTGCCTCTCCTTGGTTTTCCTGGCTGTCTTCTCCAGGTTCCTCTGATCCTTTGAGAAGAAGGATCTTCTCCTTGTGACTTCCCTTGGTTTTCCTGACTGTCTTCTCCTGGTCACCCTGATCCTTTGAGTAGAAGGACTTTCTCCTTGTGACTTCCCATGGTTTTTCCTGACCGTCTTCTTCTGATAATTGCTTTGTATCCTGGTGGGAAGGAATGGCCTTTATCTCTGTGTGAGATTGTGAGGAGATTCTCTGGTTTTATTTATTGGCTTCTGTTGTTGGCGAAGCTACAGGGTCCAAAATATGGAAATGAGGGGGGGGTCTGTTTTTTGGCTGGTCTACCAGTAGATCTCTCTTGGCTCTGTCTTTTCTCCATTCTGCTTCGGGTGGATTTCTCCCCCGTGCGTTAGGCAACTTTTCCTGGCCGAATCGTTTGAAAACTGTTTTGCTTAGCAGAGGGGAAAGTAAAAATAATAATAACAATAATAATAATTGCAACGATGGAAGGTCTTTTATTTTTCCCATTGTCCTTGCCAATGTTTATGTCCAGGCCGGGAAAAGTCACAAACAAACCACGTTTGTTTGTGTTTCCGGTGCTGTGGGATTTAAGTGACGTCTCAGGAATAGCAAGAACGCTTTAAAAAGAAAAAGGAAAAGCAAACGATTTTGGCCTGAAGGGTGCATGTATTGTGAAAAAATGTTTTATTTTGCTTTATTTGCTGCCTACGAGTCCTCCTTAGCAGGGGACACCGACTCTCGGTTTTGATTGATCTCGTTTCTCTTTTTCGGCTGCGCGGTTTTGACATATAAAAAAAATTGAAAAGCCGCCTTAAACCGACAAACACACACAAAAAAGGGAAGTATAAAACGTCCCTTGCTATAGGTCTGCAGGTGTTTTTCTCGTTGTTGTTCTGTGTAGTGTTGATAACGTGTGTCACACCAAGATGGAAAATCCTGGGCCGGTTAAAGAACGAGAATGGGTGCCGGATCAGTTAAAGAAAATCTTTATTAAATGTTTTACAGGTGGCATCTCCCCCCCTTTGGCAAAAAAAGGTTTAGTAATTTACTTACCAAAAGCTGGAAATGCAGTCAGACCCCAGGGGACTTACTGTCACACGTGGTGGACGGGCATCAGAGCAGGAAAATATTGGGAGAAAATATGTAGCTGGGTGGAAAAGATAATTAAGCGGAATATAGCTCTGAAACCAGAAGTACTATTGCTTGGGCATAATACCAGAAGGTTATCTATGTTTTTAAAAATGGAAAAAAAAACCCTGTCTAATAAAAATAATTAAAAAGAAAAATACTGGGGGGTTACGATAAAGGGACCACATACTTAGTTCTTCATATACTGAAAGCAGCATGGATTATATTTGCAAAAATACTGATAAAATGAGAACACCCCGCCAGATGTGGAAGTCATTCAAAAAATTTTAGATTGCGCCGAAATGGACAGACTAACTTTAAAAATAAAAGATACAGAAGACAGAATCTCACTTGATATGGAATACATTTTGTGACGGGTTAGAGATAAGAGGTGGAAATTAGAGGAAGAAAGAGTATGAATGTACATATTTAAAAAATCTATTCTGATGGGTTGAAATGATAGAGGGTCTCCTGCTTGAGCAGAGGGTTGGACTAGAAGACCTCCAAGGTCCCTTCCAGCTCTGTTCTGATTGATTCATGGATTAAAATGGTCTAAGGTCTCCTGCTTGAGCAGGGGTTGGACTAGAAGACCTCCAAGGTCCCTTCCAACTCTGTCATCCTATTCTACTCCAAAATACGGAAAACAGTGAACATGTGAAGTCTGGCTCAGCATCTGTGGCATGAAACACCTGCAAAAAAAGAGTTGCTTAGAACATTTTGCAGTTTTCTTAAGAGGGGATTTTATTGCCCCCCCCCCCCCCCGTCCTCCTCCCCCGGTCAAAATGTCAGGGGAGAAAATAATTCTGCTCCTGCCTACCTTTCAAGCCATTTCGACATTCACCTGGTTACGCAGGCGGCGTGGCCATGCAGCCGTACGGGCCTGCGTGGTTTTGAACGTGGGGTGGGGGTGGCGGCAGGGGGGTGGGTGGGAGGGAGGCGGGTGTTTGTGTGTGTGTGTGAAAACTGGGAGGTGCAATGAAGCTAATTAATAGCGCAAGGATTAACGGTGCAAGGATCCCTGCGCAGGCCACGCCTGGTACAATGATTGGGAACACGGAGCGCAATTGCGGCTATTAGACACTCTGTGTGTGTGTGTGTGTGTGATTGCAGAAAGGTGATTCACAAAGCTTTAGAAAGAACGAAGTGCGAATTATGCTCCAGCCATGCCGAAGAAGTTTTGTCGGAGTTGAGTTCACATCAGGCCAGCACAAGAAAAAAAAAACGACCGTGTTTCCCCGAGAATAAAACAGGGTCTTATGTTCTTTCG
>NC_138551.1:152882341-152927341 GCF_964273705.1 Natrix helvetica | reverse complement strand
TCTCTACTTTGTATGGCAAAGGTGGGTGTCGCCCGTTTGAAGCCTTTCTCCGGCGGGTCTCTCTTTCCAGTGGTGGATTCCAGATGGAACGGATTTCTTTTCTCCTTGGGAAGCCCCCCGCATGGTATGTGTGTGTGTTACATCTGCATCCCCAATTCCCCATCCAATATTTGAAGGGAACGGGAGAAGAAGGAGGCAGAAGGGAGAAGAAGGGAATGGGGTGGGGTGGGGGTGCTTTTAACTTCCTCATAGGCCTCCGGACTAAACCTGGGCTTGCTAGAAATACTGACAGTCTCTCCATCCTTTAGGTTATTGCTGACTCTCTCTCTCTCTCTTTGCCTCTGTGTGTGTGTGTGTCTTTCTCTGTCTCTCCATCTCTCTACCTCCATCTGTCTGTCTGTCTCTATCTGTCTTTAGTTCTCTCCCTCTCCATCTCTCTCTCTCTCTCGTTCTGTCTGTCTATCTCTGTTTTTGTCTCTATATCTAACTATCATTTGTGTCTATCTTTTATGTCTATCCATCAATGTATTTGTCTCTCTCTCTCATCTGTTTATCATTTAGAGCACTCTATTCTGTCTATGTCTGTCTGTCTGTCCTTCCATCCGTCCATCCATCCGTCCGTCCATCCATCCATCCATCCATCCTTCCTTCCAGTCTCTCTCTCTCTCTTATCTATCTATCTATCTATCTATCTATCTATCTATCTATCTATCTATCTATCTATCATCTGTCTATCTATCTATCTATCTATCTATCTATCTATCTATCTATCTATCTCTATATCTACATACACACACACGTGCGCACACACACACACACACACACACCTGTCTGTCTGTATCTGTCCATCCATCTGATCATCTCCCTCCCTCTCATCATCCATCCATCCATCCATCCATCCATCCATCCATCCATCCATCCATCTATCTATCTATCTATCTATCTATCTATCTATCTATCTCTAATCTCTTTATTTGTCTATCTCTCCACCTTTTTCTCTCTATTCCTCTGTCTCTGTCTATCTGCCATCTATCTATCATCCACGTAATCTATCTCTAATCTCTTTATCTGTCTATCTCTTTCTGCCTCTGCCTCTGTGTCTATCTCTTCATCTATCTATCTATCATCTATCTATCTATCTATCTATCTATCTATCTATCTATCTCTGTATCTGTACCTGTCTCTCTCTCTCTCTCTCTCAATCTCTGTATCTCTCTGTATCTATCATCTATCTATCTATCTATCTATCTATCTATCTATCTATCTATCTATCCCTACCTACCTACCTACCTACCTACCTACCTACCTACCTACCTACCTGCTTACCTACCTACCTACCTACCTACCTACCTACCATTTAATCTGTCTCTCTTGCTTTATCAATCTCTCTCTTCCTCCCCCCCTCCCTTTCCCTCCACTTACCTACTATCTATCTCAGAGGGAAAGTTCTCTGCATAGCAGTTGCCACTGAACCGTTTCCTGGAGAAAAAAACCACATTTTTGTGTCCATTAATGATGTACAAATACAGCACTTTCCCTCTCTGTCTCTCTCTCTCTCTTTCTCTCTTTCTCTCACTCTTTCTCTCTCTCTTTCTCTCTCCCCCACTCTCTTTCTTTCTCTCTCTCTCTCCCCATTCCCATTTCCCCCACTCTCTCTCTTGTGGCATCCCCACTTTCTCCTCCTCCCCCTTCCAAAGACAATCGTTTTCTTTATTTCTGCAGCTCTAATATGCAAACAATTTTGGCTGCCAAGTTTCTCTTAGCGCTGATGTAACCTTTGCGCCTCTTAGGGTTATGATAATTGGGGAGAGGGCGGCTTAAAGGGGGGAAAACCAGGCTTTCTTTGTCATGATTATTTCAGGAGAAGGATATTTATAGGATGCAAGTGTGTGTTCTCCGCATCCTTTCCTCTAAATAATGTAGGGCTGGTGTTTCTTAAAAGTCTGGCCTGGGGACCCCCGGGGGCCTCCCCTCAATTCCTCAGGCGCCTGTGGAATCAGAATTATTCGGCAGCCCCTGTTGAAGAATAATACAATATTAAAATCCCATCAAACAATTGTCAGGAGCTGAAACAGCAGCGAAGGCATCCTTTTTAAATTTTAATACAGTAAATATGGATCAATATAACCTATAGAAACGAACAGCCTTTTTTGTGGGGTGGGGGGCTTCCTTTTGTAATTTTTAAAAGTAGGGAAAGGGCTCTTTAAAAAGCAACTTTAAGAAATCCTGATTCTACGGAAAATAAAGGAGAGAGCAAGAAAATAAGTTTTCTATCAATATTACGTACAATACAATAGCAGAGTTGGAAGGGACCTTAGAGGTCTTCTAGTCCAACCCCCTGCCTAGGCAGGAAACCCTATACCCTTTCAGACAATTTTAGGGTATTATTGTGACTTTAAAATGATGGCTCCTTTCCTTTCCAGTGTTATCCAGATAATTGTTGGCTTACAACCATTTCGTTTAGTGTCAGTTCAAAGTTTTAAAAAGTGACTTAGGACCGTGTTTCACGCTTAACGACCATTGTAGCCTTCCCCCCCCGTGGTCACGTGATCAAAATTCAGACCCTGGGCTCCTGGCTCGTACTTATGACGGTTGCCGCGTCTCTTCCAGCGAGCAAGGAGGAAGCCAGGTTCACTTAATGACCATGTGACAAGCTTAACAACGGCAGGGATTCCCTTAAGCCTGGCAAGGAAGATCTGTCAAATGGAGCCTATTTCACTTAGCCACGGAAATTGGTGTGTGTGTGTGTGTGTGTGTGTGTGTGTGTGTGTGTGTGCATTGTGGTCTTAAGTCGAGAACTAACTAAATCAGCCTGCTTTTATGAAACAGAACCGGAATAGAATAACAGGGTTGGAAGGGACCTTGAAGGTCCTCTAGTCCAACCCCCTGTTTGACTGTGTTTTTTTTTTCATCTGGTCTACCTTGAAGGCCCGGGAGGTCACAAGCGTATGTGTGTCTTTGTGTGTTTGTGTTAGGTGTGTTCTTTGGGGCCTAATCCATCCCTGCTTCTTGCAATGGCACCCCACTTCCCCACGCCGGACCCACAGGCACCCCCCCCCCCTTTCTCATCCAGCAGGGCCGATCAACAAACGTTGAATTATTAATCGCGGCGGAGATTAATTAGGAAGCGTAACGGTAAGGAACTCTACGGTGATGGATTCGCAAAGCCGAAAATTACGTTCCATGAAAAAGGGAGCAGGGGAAATATATTAGGGAAGCCCCCTTGTTTTGCGGAGTTTGGCCGCTGAGACCTCCTCTTTTTATTTTGCAGCCCCAAAATCAAATTGAATTTCCCAATTAAAACCCAGCATCCGTCTTTGCAAGGCAGGATGACCTTGGCTTTGTCCGTCCCTTGCTTGCGATCGCCTGGCCCTCCCCTCCTGCCTGGTTTGGCACTCGCCTCCGAGAGGAGGGGAGGGGGGGGCGTAGCGTGTATGCGGGTTAATTCTCCATGCCTGGCTGATCCTTTTCGGGTGGGTGGGTGGGGGGCTTGTGGGGCTGCCTCCCCTGTCTTGGCTGAGCACGTTTGGAGGCTGCCAGCAACTCGTCTCAGTGGCCCCAAACGGACTTCAACGCCACGGATGGAAAGGCTGCTGGGGCCCAGTTCTCCCATCATCCCACGTCCTACTGGTGCCATAATAGCCTGGTTCTTAGATAGATAGAAATGTTCAAGGTAGGGAGATAGATAAAAGAGAGGTGGGGGGGGGGTAGGTAGATAGGCAGGTAGTTAGATAAGAGAGAGAGAGAGAGAGAGAACAGATAGGTAGATAGGTAGATAAGAGATAGATAAATAGGTAGGGAGGTAGGGAGATAGATAGATAGATGATAGATAGATAGATAGATAGATAGATAGATAGATAGATAGATAGATAGATAGTAGGTAGGTAGATAGACAGGAGAGATAAGAGTGAGGGAGATGGATGGATGGATGGACAGACAGATAGGGAGAGAGAGAGAAAGACAGACAGACAGACAGATAGATGATAGATAGAAGATAGATAGATAGATAACAATCAGACAGACTGACAGGCAAGACAGAAAGAGAGAGACAGAGAGAGGAAAAGAGAGAGGGGGGAAAGAGAGAGAGATGATAGACAGAAAGACAGACAGACAGACAGACAGACAGATGCAGTAGATAGAGAAATAGATGATAGATAGATAGATAGATAGATAGATAGATAGATAGATAGATAGAGGATAGATAGATAGATAGATAGATAGATAGATAGATAGATAGAGGATAGATAGAGTTGGAAGGGACCTTGGAAGTCATCTAGCCCAACCCCTTCTTGAATAGGAGAGCCTATATGACAAATGGCTCTTTCTGAAAACCTCCCGTGATGGAGTACCCGCAGTCTCTGGAGGGAAGCCCTTTCTTCGTTCCTTCGTTCCTTCCTCCTTCCTTCCTTCCTTTCTTCACTTCATCTGTCTGTCTTGCATCTTCTCTCTCTCTCTCTCTCTCTGAATCATAGCGTTGGATGGGACCTTGAAGGTCTTCTAGTCGAACCCCCTCCTCAAGCAGGAGAGCCTGTGCCATCTCAGACAGGTGGCTGTCCAATCCCTTCTTGAAAACCTCCAGGGACGGAGCTACCCACAACTTCTGGTGGCCTGCTGTTCCGCTGGTTCATTGTCCTGACTGTCAGGGAATTTCTCCTCCGTTCCAGGTTCCTTCTCTCCTGCCTTCAGGTGCTTTGGAGGGCAGGTTGCCCAAAAGGGCTCTTGAACCTTCTGGAGATCTTCTGTACGATCTACAGCAGCACTTTGGCCTTGGAGATGGGCCAGGGCCAGGGACCAGAATCGGTCTCCTCTGCTTGCCGTGTCTAGTTTAAGGAAGAGAAGGACCAGGGGGGACATGATAGCATCTTCCAACATTTGAGGGGCTGCCCCAAAGAAGAGGGAGTCAAGCTATTCTCCAAAGCACCAGAAGGCAGGAGAAGAAGCAACGGATGGAAACTAATCAAGGAGAGAAGCAACCTGGAACTAAGGAGAAACTTCCTGAACGTGAGGACAATTCATCAGTGGAACAGCTGGCCACCAGAAGTCCTGGTGCTCCATCACCGGACACTTGTAAGAAGACAACCACTTCTTTGAAACGGTATAATGTTTCCTGCCCGAGCGGAGGGTCAGACTTGAAGACCTCCAAGGTCCCTTCAGACTCAGATGTTCTGCAGATGTTCGAACTTTGCCAAAACCCAGACAAAAACAGGACGGGACCCTCACCCGCGAGGTTGCTTTGATCCTCCCCCTGGTGGGGTCTTCTCCTTTCTTTTCCTCCTTTTCTTTTCTTCCTCTCTTTTTTATCTGCCCTCTGAAGTCGTCCTCCAGGCTCCCCCCTCGTTCATAAAACGCGAGGCCTCTGTCATCCCTCCTCTCCCTCCTCTCCCTGCTCTTTTCTTCTCTTTTTTCGTCTCCATCCCTTGTTCTTTCCAGGACAAGCGTCTGGAGAGCTGGATTTAATGCGCTCGTTTGCAGCTAAATTAGGAGCTGCTGCAGGTTCTTTTAGCCCTTTCTTTGGTGCCGGGAGAGTTCTGGGCCAAACTACGTCTGAGAAGAAAAGGAAAAAGAAGAAAAAGAAAGGAAGGAAAAGTCCCAACACAGTTTTTATCCTTCCATGAATCTGACAAACCTTTTTTTCCGCCTTCTTAGTATCTCAAAATAGGAGAATGTGATTATTACTGCTATTCCTCCTCCTCCTCCGCCGCCTCTTTCTGCTTCCTCCTCCCTGGATTTTTTTGAGGGTAGGTATAGACACAATTTCTTTCTCCTTCTCCTCCTCATTCCTCTTCTCCAGAGTTGGAAGGGACCCTGGAGGTCCTCTAGTCCAACCCCCTGCCCTTACAGGACACCCTATATATCATTCCGGACAAAGGGCTGTCCGGTCTCTTAAGAGCCTCCAGTGAAGTAGCACGCTCAACGTCTGGTGACAAGCTGTTCCACTGGTTAATTGTTGTTGGGAAACAGATGATAGTGAGGAGCGGTGGGGACAACCAAAACGCAAAAAATGATGATCATTCTTCCCAAACCCAACACAGAAGGATCTACTAGGACTTCGTTGAGTTTGGAGGACTTCTGTAGAGAATCACCACACACAAGCTCCTGACATTCACACCTTTTAGCGGTGAGGATATGTGGTGTGTTTCCACACCCATAGCAACTTTAAGATGAGGAGACTTCAACTCCCACAATTCCCCAGGCGGCCGTTGCAAATCCCCCCCCCCTACTCTCTACAATGGAGAAATGGCAGAGAAAGGGATTAGAAGACAGCAAAGGTATAGGGACAGGTTTTATTTTCCTGGGCTCCAAGATCACCGTGGATGGGGACTGCAGCCAAGAAATGAAAAGAGGCTTGCTCCTGTGGAAGAAAGCTGTGGCAAATCTAGACAGCATCCTAAAAAGCAGAGACATCACCCTGCCAACGTAAGTGCGTCTAGTCAAGGCTGTGCTTTTCCCAGTTGCTATGGATGGCTGTGAAGGTTGGACCACAAGGAAGGCTGAGCGCCAAAGAATGGAGGCCTTTGAACTCTGGTGCTGGAGAAGAAGACTCCTGCATTGAGTCCCTTGGACTGCAAGGCCATCCAACCGGTCAGTCCTAGAGGAGGTCAACCCCGACTGCTCTTTAGAAGGCCAGATCCTGAAGATGAAACTCGAATACTTTGGCCACCTGATGAGAAGGAAGAAGGACTCCCTGGAGAAGAGCCCAATGCTGGGAAAGATGGAGGGCAAAAGAAGAAGAAGGGGACGACAGAGAAGGAGGGGGCTGGATGGAGTCACCGAAACAGTCGGCGTGAGCTTCAATGGACCCCAGAGGATGGGAGAGGAAAGGAATGTCCTCTTCCAGGGCTTGTGATGGGTCAGACACAACTTCACAGCTAACAACAAGGAGGCACACACGGGTTACACATCAGAAGGTTACACACGGGTTACACCAATTTCGTTGTATTTAAGTACAATGACAATAAAGATTATACTTAATTTGTCATAGCCCCATCTTGAAAGAGGTTCCAACTTTTGAGGCCTTAATGAGTCAGAGTCTCAGGTGCTGTCCAGGGTGCTGAAGGATGATTGGCCCAATTCAAGCAATAATGAGTGAGGATCCAAGAACGTAGAATCCCAGGGCTAGAAGGAACCTCTGAGGTCTTCTAGTCCAACCCCCTGTCCAAGTCAGGAGTTCTTATACCATCCCGGACAAAGAACCAATCTTTTCTTAAAAACCTCCAACATTGGAGATGCACCCATGACTTCGTGGGACGAGCGATACCATGGTTCTCCCTGTCAGAAGATTTCTTCTTAATTCTAGATCGGCTCACTCTTTAAATACAACTTTATTTGTTCTATTAAAAAGCTCCTTTCCATTCTGACCAACCCATGCTTTCAAATCAAGACCTGCCAATCAGCAGGAACGCTCAGTTATGACCAAGGTAGATTGACGGAGGACCGAACTGGCTAACTGGGGAATTCTGGGAGTTGGAGTCCACCGATCTTAAAAAGTTTCCAAAGTTAAGAAACTCTCCAGAGCGGATCTTCCAAGACACAAAAACTGCTTATTCACCCGTTCTCAAGGATCCCAAGACTTTCTCCACGTCCGAGGTTGCATTGTTGGTGCAGCAAGTGTGATTTATAGACCCAATCACACCCACAGCAACCCGCAACTGGAAAATGGCATTTCCTAAATTTGCACAGAAACTCGAGAAAAGAAGCAAAGGAGGGAAAAGTGCCTCAAACCGTGAAAGTTCTTGAAGTTAATTTTAGAATTGCCTCTAATTAAATCGGAATTTTAAAAAGAGCCTGATGCAAAGCGGAGGAAACCGCAAGCATAGAAGTGTCAGAAGGCAGAAAAAAAGTCTCCCCCCCTATTTTTACACCCCCAAATATGCTATTTTTTTAAAGGGGGGGGTATGATAACGGCAGTCCTGGTTTTCCCCCAACCAGCTTCAAATCACAGCACTGGGATCGCTCTCCATAAATGTAGACCGACAGTTATATTGATTCCTTCAGTTCCAGAGAATTTGAGATGAAATATATCTCCCTGCCGACCCTGGGGATGGGGGGGAATTATTTTACAGAGACAAAATCCAATTGCAGATCCAGAGATGGAGGAAATATTGTCTAAGAATCTATCTGTATAAAAATGGCGCTGTGTATATGTTCCAAGATAACCCAGGAATGCCTCAAACAATTTCAACAAACAATTTGCCTGTCTGTCTGTCTGTCTGTCTCTCCCTCCACATATCCATCCATCCATCCATGTTTGTCTGTCTGTCTGTCTATCTATCTACCTACCCACGTATCCATCTATCCATCCATCCATCCCTGTCTGTCTGTCCATCTGTCTCTCTCTCTCTCTCCCTCCACATATCCATCCATCCATTCATGTCTGTCTGTTTATCTGTTTGTCTGCCTGTCTATCTATCTATCCACATATCCATCCTGTCTGTCTGTCTGTCTGTCTGTCTGTCTGTCTGTCTGTCTGTCTGTCTGTCTCCACATATCCATCCATCCATGTCTGTCTGTCTATCTATCTACCTACCTACCTACCTACCCACGTACCCATCCATCCATCCATCCATCCATCCATCCATCCATGCCTGTCTGTTTGTCTGCCTATCTATCTATCTATCTATCTATCTATCTATCTATCTATCTATCTATCTATCCATCCATCCATCCACATATCCATCCATCCATCCATCCATCCATCCATCCATCCATCCATCCATCCATCCATGTCTGTCTGTCTGTCTGTCTGTCTGTCTGTCTGTCTGTCTGTCTGTCTGTCTGTCTATCTATCTATCTATCTATCTATCTATCTATCTATCTATCCACATCATCCATCCATCCATCCATCCATCCATCCATCCATCCATCCATCCATCCATGTCTGTCTGTCTGTCCGTCCATCCATCCATCCATCCATCCATCCATCCATCCAACTCAATCATTCAATCATCTATCACCTTGTAGTGTGATTATTCTGTGCCTATGTTTATGCAGCCGAGGATCGTATTAGCTTTTTAGCTGCTGCCGCACACGACTGTCTCCCTTTAAGCCTCTCGGACTCCCACCTTCCCTTTACTGTGGAAAGGATTCTCGGAAGGATTGATGGGAGCAATCCCTTCTGTGCCACGTACGAAATATTCTCGGACGCCTTCCTCTTCCAAGCATCCCGTTGTGTGGGTGAGGCACCGTCTGCGTTCCCCATGCGCCATTTGTCAAGGTTTGCTAATGCCCAGTTGGGCAGAAAAGATGTGTGTGTGTGTGTGTGTGTGTGTGTGTTTAAAGGCTTGCATGCCAGGAACATTTAGGAAAGATATACTGAAGATGGACCTTTATGGCGCTTGTGGTCAGGAGGGAAAAGGTATGAAGCCACAGGCCGTTTCCCTCCGAGTGCATTAAACCCTCCCCAATTGATCCACTGTCTGGCCACATTGTTTGGGGCCGTTATCTGAAGCAAACACAGTCCTTGGAAGGACAACAAAAGGGCAGGCCTGCTCAGTCCAGCTGAAAAGAAAGATGAGAAGGATTTCCAGGCTGCTCTGAGGTTGTGAAACAGGAAGAGAAAAAGATTTAAAACTTCAAATCCCTCTGCCAAAAAAGCCCAAGCTGAATCAAAAGAAGAACAGCATCGTGGGAAGGGTTAGTATTGCTTTATGCCACCTTGGTGCAAGGCCACACTTGGAATACAGAGGTGGTCCTTGATGGGACCTTGGAGGTCATCTAGTCCAGGGGTCCCCAAACTTTCGGACCTCAGGGACCACTAAATTCACTATTTTAAATCCCAAGGACCACTAATAGGATCTGCCTAGTGGCCGGCTGGGTGGGCGTGGCTAGGTGGTCATGTGACTGGGTGGGCATGGCCAGCTTGATGTCACTCACATTGAGGGATGCCTCGCCGGCCTCTCCTCGCCCCTCCCCTCCCAGCCCCTCCTCCCCTGCCCGCCCGGGCTCCTTTGGGCCCCAACAGGAAGCCGTTGCTGGAGCTAAGCAGCCCCCAGGAGAAAGAGTTGGCAAAACAGCTCCGTTCAAATTGGATCTGGCCGAGAAGGAGGCTCAGAAGAAGCACCTCACTGAGGACTAGGAGCATGGGCTTTCCAAGCAGAGGGAAGACCTGCGGGAGGGCGAGACCAGGTGTTGGCGCCTGGAGGCTCAGAGGGCTGAGATGGTCAGCCAGTTCCGGGCCATGATGCAGTCCCACTGGAATGAGGCCCTCCAGTTCTTCTCCTCTTCACCAGCGGCTCTTCCCTCCAGCCTTCGCCCAAAGCCCCCCACCAGGAGGCTGAAGCAGACCCCAAGTCGGAATTTCTGCCCCCCTCCGACCCACACAGAAAGACCCCGAAGGGGGAGACTCTCTGCAGCAACACAAGCGTTCATTGCACGTATCTGTCCCGGGGGCCGTAGTTTAAGGACCCCTGATTGAGTGCAATATAAAAAATGCAAATAATTATTTCTTTTTTAAAAAAAATATTTTTTTTTATTTTCAAAGCAAACACAACACATAAAATCTTTCTTTTTTGCATACTGTAGAAAGTGTATCAGTTGGTTACAAAAATACTTTCCTGCATCTCTTCCACAGTCATCAAGCATAATTCATATTAATTCAAGTATTTTAACTCAGATATATTTATACATGTTACCATCATCATACCTCCATTTTCATTTGACTATAATTGTTTAAACACCCATCATCATAAAATATACCAAGATTTAATACATAACGACATACTGGCATTTAATTTGCTATTTCTAAAATCCTCCAATAACACTGAATCCTTATGGCCTATTCTGGCTAAACATCCATAATATTTAGTAACAAAATTTTCTAATCCTCCTTTCCAAATCACTGTTTACAATTTACATCCAGTTTCCTTATGTTGTACACTACATACATACATACATACATACATACATACATACATATAGGTTACTATTCTTATCCCTCCTTTATTTGACGATATCCTCTTTCATAACATTTCCCCCCTAATAATCAAATCTTTAACTGTATCTAACTTAGTTTTTTTTTTAAATTAACCTTTATATATAATCCAAAAGGATTTCTAATCTTCCTGTCGTGGGTACCATTCAATATTCATATCCAATTATTACTTATCATAACACTACACATTGTATACATTATTATCATTATCAATTATTTATTTGACTATATCAATTGTCGCTAAATTTCACTAAGTTTAAATTCTACACTTCCATCTATCAACCTGTATCTTTCCAGTAGCAAAACAGTCTCATGTCTTCTGCCATTTGTGGTGTCAGTCCTCTAATCATCTCCTTCATCAACTTTGTATGGACTCCTCTTAGCAACTCCTTGCTTATAAAATCTCTCATGTAATTTCGATGCCCTTCTTCTGTTTCCTTAATCAGCTTATTTTTGATTGTCAGTAGTGTTATCAATGATGTTGCTAATAAAATTTCTCATTTTTACTTCTTGCCATCTGGGGTAGAGTTCCCCTCCATTTAATTCCTCTTTCAGTATTCCACTCTTTCCATTTCCAGAAACAAACCAATCACCATAAATATCAGCAGATTTAATTTCTTTATGGTCATGTTCCTCTTCGGTTTTTAGGATTCTAACCTCCACTTTTTCCACTCTGCGGGATGGTTTAGGTCCGATTGGATCAAAAGTATCGGCTGCGGTTTCGGAGCATCGAGACCGCACGTCCGTATCGTCGCGACATTGGCTCCTCCCCCTCAAATAATTTTTTCTGTGGACCAACATTTTCTCGCTGACCACCAGCGGTCCACGGACCACCAGTTGGTGGCTGCTGTTCTAATCCAATCCTCTGCTCAAGCAAGAGATGAAGGTTGAGTTTGTTACGTGGGAAGCTCCTTATGCGAGGACTTAAACTCCCTGCAGACGTCTCAAATACTCCGGAAAGGCACAAGAACCGAGAATTAGCGAATGGCTGGCGGAGAGACAGACAGGCTTGAATTACAACTGCGATGGGCGCACCTTGAGAAGATCTGAAGGGCCAGGTGGAGGACAAGTCACCCCGGAGAAGATCTATCTGTGCGGTTGCTAGGAGCCCAGTCGCCTTGGTGGCAGATAATCAATTCATCAATCCCTTCTTAAGGGGCAGAGAAGAACGGCACGATAACCTTGGCATAATGAAAAATAAAAGATGCCGGAGGGGCGTGAGAAAGAAACTCAAGATAATCCCACCTTGATTTTGTGGCTAGGAGGATCAGCAGAATTAAAAGTCTGTTCAAGCAGAGGGCTTTCTAATTTTAAAATAATAATAATAATAATAATATATTTATTTCTTAGCCGCACCCTCTCCCGAAGGACTCGGGGCGGCGTACAACAAAACATACGAAATAAATATGTAAACAAAACAAACATAAAGCAAAAACATACACTGAGACATACACAAGGAGGAGGTCGGTTGATAAAAACAATTAAAATACAGAATATAAAACCCCTAGAAATTAAATATAATTAAAATACCCGGTTAAAAACCCGTCAGGAGCGATATGGTTAGATCAAAGTTGAGCCAGGCCAGCTGCTTGGAATAGGTGGGTCTTAAGCTTAATACGGAAGGAGCGGAGGTCAGAGGTATTCCTAATATCCGGGGGGAGGTCATTCCACAGGGCTGGGCCCGCCACAGAGAAGGCTCTACTCCTAGGCGCCGCCCCACGACATTGTCTAGCGGACGGCACCTGGAGGAGCCCCTCTCTGTGCGAGCGAATTGGTCGCAGGGATGTATGGGGCAGAATACGATCCCGCAAGTAACTAGGTCCTAAGCCATGGAGCGCTTTAAAGATAGTTATCAAAACCTTGAAACGCACCCGATAGACCACAGGAAGCCAGTGCAGCTCGCGCAGGAGCGGTGTCACATGGGAGTACCTAGTACTCCCCATAATTACCCGCGCGGCTGCATTCTGGACCAACTGAAGCCTCCGGGTGCATTTCAAGGGAAGCCCCATGTAGAGAGCGTTACAGTAGTCCAAGCGACTGTAACGTCGCTTGGACTACTTATACCCTCCGTACACCTTTCTTGCCTCCTCACCTGGTCTTTCTCAAAGGGAGGGCATTGGACAGGTGTTGACTAGATTATGTTTTTCCTAGGCACCTAAATAGCTGTTGTGGCCCCCCCAGCGGCCTGCAGAGCTGGCAGCAGAGTCAGAGAGTGAGGAGGGTTGGGGAGGAACCTGGGCCAGTCCTGGAGCCTGGGGAAGGCTCTGTGTCAGAGGCAGAGAGGGGGCCAGGGCCGTCTGACAGTTATCAGCTGCCTCCGAAGTCAGACATCAGTGAGGCAGAGGAACAGATGGAGCCTGTTCCCAGTGTGCGCATGCGCAGAGTTGCCAGACGAAGGGAAGAGCTAAAGAACAGGGGTCGACTTGGGAGGAAGGCCACAGGTGGACGATGAAGGGCCCCTCCCAGAGGAAATAAAAGAGGAGCGAGAGAGGAGTGGAGTTGGCAGTTTGAATCCCTAGCGCCGCGTAATGGCGTGAGCTCCCGTGACTTGTCCCAGCTTCTGTCAACCTAGCAGTCTGAAAGCGCGTAAAAAATGCAAGTAGAAAAATAGGAACCACCTTTAGTGGGAAGGTAACAGCGTTACATGCGGCTTTGGTGTTAAGTCAAGCTGGCCACATGACCATGGAGGCGTCTTCGGACAGGGCTGGCTCTTCGGCTTTGAAACGGAGATGAGCAGCGCCCCCTAGAGTCAGGAACGACTAACTTAAAGTTGGGAACTTTACCTTTTAATTGTAGGCCCAGCACGCTTGCCTAATTTTCGGCTCTGGGATATATTACTACATCAAGGAAAGGGTTGGACTAGAAGACCTCCAAGGCCCCTTCCAGCTCTAGGGTTCTATTTTGCAATTGTAAGAATGTGCTATTTTAATAACGCAAGTCAAACGTGTGTGAACGTTGACATAGTGCAGACTTTGCTAGCAATTGGCAGGGGTCTTTCTTTCTTTCTTTCTTTCTTTCTTTCTTTCTTTCTTTCTTTCTTTCTTTCCTTTCTTTCTGTCCTTCCTTTCTTTCTTCCTTTCTTTCTTCCTTTCTTTCTTTCTTTCTTTTCCTTCCTTCCTTCCTTCCTTCCTTCCTTCCTTCCTTCCTTCCTTCCTTCCTTCCTTCCTTTCTTTCTTTCTTTCTTTCTTTCTTTCTTTCTTTCTTTCTTTCTGTAAGGCCGCCAGTCTTGAAAATCAGCATTCCTAAAATAAAATTAGAAAGCAAGGGGGAAAAAAGATATCGGTATTCCGTTGCACTGTACGGTTGAAGAATTATTGCGGTTTTTATAGCTACCTGGGGGCCATCCTGCGCAACGTAGCTGAACTGTCTTCTGCGCAAACAGACTTACAAGTGAGGGACCCAGGGGTCCTTCAGGGCAAAAAAAAACCCCAATCCTTATCTTTGGATTATTGGCTTTCTATCCAACTCAGTTTGAGTCAGGAATATCTATGTCGGCCTCCTGGGGGAAAGACAGGTAGGATTGGCAACCAGGTGAGCTAAATTCGACTTTATTGTAAAGCTACCTGGAGAGACCCTTGCAAGGCTGAAAATGCAAACCCATCTATTTATCCTTCTATCTTCTATCTACCGTGTTTCTGCGAAAACCAGACAGGGTCCTACGTTCGTTTGACCCCCGAAATAAGCGCTTGGCCTT
Organism: Natrix helvetica; assembly: GCF_964273705.1. Lineage (NCBI taxonomy): Eukaryota > Metazoa > Chordata > Lepidosauria > Squamata > Natricidae > Natrix > Natrix helvetica. Next base: position 152,912,717 of record NC_138551.1, on the reverse strand, counting down.
ATTTTCGGGGAGGTCTTATTATTTTTGAGGTGCAGGAGGCGGCGAGCGGGGTCACCTCGTGGCGGCTGCTGTGTTGCAATATTTTTTTGGGGGGGGGGGGTTATTTTAGCCTGTGCTCAAAATCCCAAGGGGGCTTATTATCCAGGGAGGGCTTATTTTCGGGGAAACAGGGTATCTATGCATCCACCCATCCATCTTTGTCCTTCTGTCTGTATGTCTGTCTATCTATCCCTCTATCTCTACCTATCATCTATCTATATCATCGATCATTTATCTGTCATATCTATCTATCTATCTATCTATCTATCTATCTATCTATCTATCTATCTATCTATCATCTATCTATCCATCATCCACCCATCCATCTACCTATCATCCATCCATCCATCTATCCATTTATCTATCTGTGTATCTATCCATCCATCCATCCACCCATCCATCTATCATCCACCTATCATCTATCCATCTATGCATCTATCTGTCTATTCGTCTGTCTGTCTGGCTATCTGTTTATCTCTCTATATCTCTATCCATCATCCATCCATCCATCCTTCCATCTATCTATCTCTCTATCCATCATCCATCCATCCATCCTTCCATCTATCGAATCATCTATATATAGGGCCTCCCGCTTGAGTAGAGGGCTGGACTAGAAGACCTCGCAGGTCCCTTCCAGCTCTATTGCGAATGACTTCCTCGCCAGCGAGCCGAACGGACGTGTCATTTTGCAGGTTTAATCAGCCTGTTTTATTGTTCTATTTCTTAATCTTAGCCGTTATAATCCGCCAGGCATTCGGGGAGATATTATCGTATTAGTGGCAGGGCTTTTTAAGTTTTAAGGCAAGGATTGAATGAAAATTGCTGGGGGCTTTTCAGATAATAGTCCAAACTCGACTTCCCGCAAGCTGTTGTTTTCTTTGTCCAAAGCTTGATAGAGTTAGACATCAATTGGGACGAATTCAAAATCCCAAAAGGTTTTCCATTCAGTCGTGACTTCTCTTCCTGACCCGTGTCCTAACTTGGCTGATTTCTATGTCTTTTCTATCTTTTCTTTGCGATTGCGATAATGATCCTATTACGATTAAAAATGCAATAAAGTTTGACGTCCGTCAGTGCGTGTTGGGTGCAGGCCGACCTCATTTGTTTAGTGACCAGTTGAAGTTTCAATGGCACTGAACACTTTTGCAGGTCACGGGATCAAAAATCTGGGGTCTTGGCCACTGATTCGCATTTACGACGGTCTCAAGGTCCCGGGGTTGACGTGATGTGGTGCTTTTTCAAGAGGCAACTGGATTCTCTTTGTTTTTCCTTGAAGAGGTTTCGCTTCTCATCCAAGAAGCTTCTTCGGCTCTGACCGAATGGTGGGGAATGGAAAGATTTATATTCCTTGCAGACAGAGCTGGTCATTTGCATCTGTTTAGCGAGTCTCTGAGGCCACTTGGAGGTTGATCAGCGTCCCAAATGGAATGGAAATTCTACCTGTAGGTTTGTCTTCATATCCAGAAACACTCAAAGCAGACACCCTGAATTCCTGCTTCTCTTCGGCATCTCTGTGCCGCCCCCACCCCCAAATACCGACACCCTCAAAAGCCACGATTTCATGTAAATCCTCGTGGGGTGACACAGCATCTCCTTCAAGTTGGGGATAAGAAGTCACCCCGTCTGACTTCTCAATTCTCAATCCCCTACTTGATTTTCCTACTCAAAACCAGCAGCGAAAACTGATTTTAATTACTCTAATCAGTTTCTCGATCGTGGTTAAAAAAAAGAAAGAACACCAAAGCCTTCCCAGGCTTGATTTCCCCTGTTAATTTGAGAGCGTCTCGCTTATTATTCTGCCGTTTCCACCCCGTTCCCCAAAACTTCAGTCTTTTGTACTGCAAGGTAGAATATTGGCTGCAGCTATTTTTGAGGGGTGGTGGTGGTGGTGATGGAGAGAGATAACTGGCTGCAAAAAAGCCCTTTTATTAATTGACTGTGAATTCTGCTCCTTCATATCCAGCAAAGTCTTTCAAGGGAGGATTTACGGTCACAGACTTTCTCTGGCTTGGAGAGCTGCCAGGCCGAGATCTGGAGGGGGTTGGACTAGAAGACCTCCAAGGTCCCTTCCAGCTCTATTCTGAGGGATTGATTGGTTGGTTGGTTGGTTGAAATGGTCTAGGGTCTCCAGCTTGAGCAGAGGGCTGGACTAGAAGACCTCCAAGGTCCCTTCCAGCTCAATTCTGATGGATTGAAATGGTCCAGGGTCTCCTCCTTGAGCAGGGGGGTTGGACTAAAAGACCTCCAAGGTCCCTTCCAGCTCCATATTTGATGGATTGATTGTTTGATTGATAGATTGAAATGGTCTAGGGTCTCCAGCTTGAGCAGGGGGTCAGACTAGAAGACCTCCAAGGTCCCTTCCAGCTCTATTCTGATTGATGGATGGATTGAAATGGTCTTGGGTCTCTTGATTAAGCAGGGGGATGGACTAGAAGACCTCCAAGGTCCCTTTGCTCTATTCTGATTGATGGATGGATTGATATGGTCTTGGGTCTCCTGATTAAGCAGGAGGTTGGACTAGAAGACCTCCAAGGTCCCTTCCAGCTCTATTATGATTGATGGATGGATTGAAATGGTCTTGGGTCTCTTGATTAAGCAGGGGGATGGACTAGAAGACCTCCAAGGTCCCTTCCAGCTCAATTCTGATGGATTGAAATGGTCCAGGGTCTCCTCCTTGAGCAGGGGGGTTGGACTAAAAGACCTCCAAGGTCCCTTCCAGCTCCATATTTGATGGATTGATTGTTTGATTGATTGATTGAAATGGTCTAGGGTCTCCTGCTTGAGCAGGGGGCTGGACTAGAAGACCTCCAAGGTCCCTTCCGGCTCTATTGTGTTTTAATATGATATGACTGTACACCGCCCCGAGTCCCTTCGGAGAGAGGGTGCGGTTTATAAATTAAATAAAAGAAAGAAAGAAAGAAAAGATTGATTAATTGATATGATCTAGGGTCTCCTGATTCAGCAGGGGGTTGGACTAGAAGACCTCCAAGGTCCCTTCCAGCTCTATTCTGATGGATGGATGGATTGATGGATTGAAATGATAGAGGGCCTCCTGCTTGAGCAGGGGGTTGGACTAGAAGACCTCCAAGGTCCCCTTCAGTTCCCCTTCTGCTTTGCAGACCGAGTTCTTGCCTTCATTGCGGCTGGTAGGGCATGAAAACCGCTTGGCACACTCCATGGTGGTTGCCCAATTATGTTTCAGTTGAGCTTTGACCAACACTGTCCATCCTGGGGTTTCCCTCAAGACCTTCTCCTAAAATACCTGTCGCAGGTGAGGCACAGATCCCGTTGTCTGGGTTTTTTTAAGGCGCCCGCAGCAAAATTGGAGACCGCTGAGCAGAAAACGCTGGGTAGCCGAAGGAAGGCCGAAGGGGGCTGCAATTGTAGCAGCATAATGGCCGTGGGAAATTGAGCACTTAACTTCTCCTGACCCTCTTGGAGTCCTTGCAAATCTTCAAAATAGGTCTGCTTCCATCCACCCCTCGGCGGCCTTTCCTCGTTCGGGGGCTTTTTCCTTGGCTGTGGATTGCAACCCATCGTCTCCAAATGGACGGACATCCAGATTTTGCAGAAGTATAAACCTGGTTTTGCCCATCATGGTTTCTCCTCACTTAAGGGTACTTCTCAAGTCTCTCTTGGGCGGGGGGCTTGGTTCGCTCTTTGCTCTCAGGACTGCATGCTTGTGATCATAGGAAGGTCCACCTCCTACAAGGTGGGGCACTTAAAAGAGGGAGAAGTTTATGAAAGGCGCCATAACAGACTAGCTTGGGATAAATAAGAGAATAACAATATTGGAAGAGACCTTGGAGGTCTTCTAGTCCAACCCCCTGCTCAAGCAGGAGACCTTTTCCCAATCTGTACAAATGCCATTTCAGACACTTCAAGAAGTGTCTGAAATGGCATTTGTACAGATTGGGAAAAGGTCTCCTGCTTGAGCAGGGGGTTGGACTTCCAGGGATGGAGCTTCCACAACATCTGGAAGGAAGATGTTCCATCCATCCATCCATCCCTTAGTCTACCTGTCGGTCATGTATCTTATCTATCTCAGAATCATAGAATCATAGGGCTGGGTGGGACTTTGGAGGTCTTCTAGTCCAACCCCCTGCTCAGATAGAAGACCCTGTACCATTTCAGACAAATGGCTGCCCAGTCTCTTCTTTAAAACCTCTAGTGATGGGGCCACCCACAACTTCTGGAGGCAACCTGTTCCATCCATCCATCCATCCATCCAAACATCCATCCATCCATCCAAACATCCATCCATCCATCCATTCATCCACCCAACCCACCCACCCATCCCTCTGTATATCTGTTGGTCATGTATCTTATTTATCTCAAAAATCATCCTAGGACTGGATGGGACCTTGGAGGTCTTCTAGTCCACCCCCCTGCTCAAACAGGAGACCCTCTACCATTGCAGATAAATCTCTTCTTCCTGAAGACCTCCAGTGATGGAGAACCCACAACCTCTGGAGAGAAACTTTTCCAAGGATTGATTGTCCTCACGCTCTCAACCTCGTCTCAACAACCGTCTCGCTTAGCAACGGAAATTGTGGGCTCAATTTTGCTTGTAAGACGAGGCTTATCTACACAGTGGCCATTCTCTCCTTTTAAGATGCCTACTCGGCCCAGAGGGGAGATCTACCACCTACCCACCCCTGGGGGGGCTATTATTGGGTTCCTAGACCCCTCCCTCGGTGCACTGATCTCTGTTTCCAAATAAACAAAGCCCCCCACCCCGCTTTCTCCTTTCCCAGTTTTGTACCTGATCTCTCTCTATAGCTGAGCCACTAATTACTGTTTTTGCAAGTTTTCGCCATGCTGTGAAATTGCTAACTGATTAGGAAAATTGGTACATCTCGCCGTAACCCAGGATCAGATGTTTGTTTGGGTTTTTTTTTAAATCTTTTTTTTTTAAAAAAGAACTCCTTTCTTTCCCCCCCCCTTTCCCCCCCCCCTTTTTGTTGGAAGAGCTTTCTTACTCTTTTTCCGGAGGCGGCTGTGAGAATGTTGGGTGTTTTTCATTGTCTTTTGAAGGAGAGACGCTGGCATGGAGGGAGGTGGATTTGTGAGCGACACAAAATCCCCCCACAAAAACAGACATGAACTCCCGTGACTCGTCCCAGCTTCTGCCAACCTAGCAGTTCGAAAGCAGGTAAAAATGCAAGTAGAAAACTAGGAACCGCCTTTGGTGGGAAGGGAACAGCGTTCCATGCGCCTTCGGGAGTTGAGTCATGCCAGTCACATGACCACGGAGACGTCTTCGGACAGCGCAGGCTCTTTGGCTTTGAAACGGAGATGAACACTGCCCCCTAGAGTCGGGAACGACTGGCACAGATACGCGAGGGGAACCTTTACCTTTAGTTTAATGAAAAGAAGGGCCAGAGGTGACATGATAGCATCTTCCAATATTTGAGGGGCTGCCCCAGAGAAGAGGGGGTCAACCTGTTCTACAAAAGCCCCTGAAGGCAGGAGAAGAAGCAACAGATGGAAACTCATCAAGCAATCCAGAATTAAGGAGAAATTTCCTGACAATGAGAACCATTAACCAGTGGAACTCCTTGCCTCCAGAAGTTGTGGGTGCCCTAACACTGGAGGTTTTCAAGAAAAGACTGGACATCCATTTGTCTGGAATGGTATAAGGCTTGCGCTCTGTTCAGATGGATGGATTGATATATTGATATATTCTACGTTCTCCTGCTTGAGCAGGGGGTTGGACTAGAGGACCTCCAAGGTCCCTTCCAACTCTATTCTGATGGATTGATGGATTGAAATGGTCTAGGGTCTCCTGCTTGAGCATAAGGTTGACTAAAGGACCTCCAAGGTCCCTCCCAACTCTAATCTGATGGATTGATGGATTGAAATGGTCCAGGGTTTCCTGCTTGAGCAGGAGGTTGGACTAGAGGACCTCCAAGGTCCCTTCCAACTCTATTCTGATGGATTGATGGATTGAAATGGTTTAGGGCAGTGGTTCTCGACCTGTGGGTCGGGACCCATTTGGGGGGGTCAAACGACCCTTTCACAGGGGTCGCCTAAGACCATCGGAAAACACATATTTTTGAAAAAATACAGAAAACATAAAATAATTTTATGGTTGGGGGTCACCACCACATGAGGAACTGTATTAAAGGGTCGCGGCATTAGGAAGGTTGAGACCCTCTGGTCTAGGGTCTCCTGCTTGAGCAGGGGGTTGGACTAGAAGACCTCCAAGGTCCCTTCCAACTCTTGTTATTCTGGCAGGCGGTTTTTCTCTCTGATGGTGACGGAAGTGGAGTGCCGTTGTGGTCTCTTTTACGCAAAAGACCGCCAGAGCTCCCAAATTAGCATATGCAGCCTGGCTAATCTTCTCCACCACGTTGCCATAATGATATGTAACTAGGTTCAGGACTAAGCCAGCTTTATCCGCAGCTCAGCTTTTGATTGCATCGAATTGGGGCGGGGGGAATGGGATCTCCTCCTTCCCAGCGAAGGGTCAAAGTTGGAAAGGTGACAAGGGTGAGAAACCGGGCTTCGAAATTAAGCCCAATGCAGGAAGTTACCTCCAACCGTATCTCAGCTCCGAATTTCCCCAACAATTGTGGAAGTAAGCTTTGCCCCGTTTTACGACCTCCCTTGCCGCCGTTGGAAGGAAGCGAACCTGCCGTTGTTAGGTTAGCCGCTCGGTTCTTAAGTGAATCCGGATTTCCCCTTTGCTTGGCTTGGACAGGAGGTCGCCAAAGGGGAATCTCGTGACTCTGCAACAGACATAAGTACATGCCAGTTTCCAAGCCTCTGGATTTTAGGGTTAGGGTTATGACGGTCGTGGGATTAAGATTCAGATGCTGGGCAGCCGACTCGCATTTACGACGGCCGCACTGTTCCCGGTGCCACGCAACTCCCTTTTGCAGTCAGATTCATTCCCAACCATGTTGTTCACTTAACAACCGCAGCGATTCACTCAGCAGCCGCGGCAAGGAAGGTTGCAAAATGGGGTTGAAAACTATCTCGCTTAGCGACAGAAATCTTGAGCTCAGTCGTGGCCGTAAAGTGGACGATTTCCTGCAATCAGAGTATTTTTATTTTTATTATATATATATATATATATATTTCGCATGCCAGAGAAATCCTCAATGCCTTTATAAAGTGCCTGTACTGAGTTTCATTGTTCTTTTTTGCACCAGTGTTTCTACCTCTGGGGCAGAAAAAACATGAAACGAGAAGGAGGCTTTGCTTTCTTCCCCATTTAACTCATTTTGGGAGCCCCATTTATTCTTCTGCAAATTGTCCCGGAGAATGTCTTTCTTTAGGATTTAAAATTTTAAAAAAACACACCCACCCACCCACCCCCCAAAAAACCCGAGCGCTGCTTGCTAATGACCTTAGGCCTGTGGGCTTTGGTGTAGGCGCGTGGTTTTATCCCCCTTATAAATTTGCATCTTTTGAACTCGTAATAAATACATAAAGACGCAGAAGTCGCTTTTGCCTGCAGCCAAGTTTATTTTCAGCGCTTTGCTTCCAGAGTAAATATTAATCCCATTATATTACCCAAAAGCTCTCTGGTTAACCTTCCCAGCCGAGCATAGCCTGCCTGCCTCCCTTCTTCGAGGTTCAGCCCACTGTGGCAGGAGGAATGCGCTTGGTTGTTGGGGGCACCTCTCACAATTTGCCAACTGGGCGCAACTGAAGCCAGCGCCAAATTTACACTAGTTTGACTCCCACTCTGGGCTTAGTAGCCAGGGACAAAGATCTTCTAGGATGGTTGGATGGAAGGAAGGAAGGAGACTAGAATGCAGAATGGCAGAATAGGAGAGATGGAAGGGGCCTTGGAGGTCTTCTAGTCCAACCCACTGCTCAAGCAGGAGACCTGAGGCCACCCGGTCCAAGGGCTCAGTCCAGTCTCTTCTTGAAGACCCCCAATGATGGAACACCCACCATTTCTGGAGGGAAGCCGTTCCATGGATGGATTCATCTGGGGTTATAGAATAACAGAGTTGGAAGGGGCCTCCAAAGTCTTCTAGTCCAACCCCCTGCTGGGGTTGTGTGTTCTTTTCCCAGCTGCAACATAGGGGGGGGGGGGGCTCCATCACTGGAGGTTTTTAAAAGAAGAGACTGGACAGCTATTTGTCCAGAATGGCATAGGCTCTTCTTTTTTGAGCAGTGGGGGGTGGACTAGAAGACCTTCAAGGTCCCTTGATGATTTTTTTTAAAAAAAGATAGATGACAGAGGGACGGAAGGAGGGAGGAAGGAAGGAAGAAAGGGAAAGATGGAGGAAGGAAGGAAGGAAGGGAAGGAAGGAAAGGAAAGAAGGAAGGAAGACAGGAAAGGATGAGGGAGGGAGGAAAGATGAAGGAAGGAAGGAAAAGATGAGGGAGGGAGGGAAGGAGGAAGGAAGGAAAGAAGGAAGGCAGGAAAGGATGAGGGAGGGAGGAAGGAAGGAAGGAAAGGATGAGGGAGGAAGGAAGGAAAGGATGAGTGAGGGAGGGAGGGAGGAAAGAAGGCAGGCAGGCAGGAAAAGGTCAGGGAGGGAGGGAGGAAGGAAGGAAAAGATGAGGGAGGGAGGGAGGGAGGAAGGAAGGATGGGAGGATGGATGGATGGAAGGATGGAGAGAAGGAAGGAAGGAAGGAAGGAAGGAAGGAAGGAAGGAAGAAAAAGATTAGGGCGGGAGGGAGGAAAAGATGAGGAAAGAAGGAAGGAAGGGAAGAAAAAGATTAGGGAGGGAGGGAGAAAAAGATGAGGAAGGAAGGAAGGAAGGAAGGAAGGAAGGAAAAATTAGGGAGGGAGGAAAAGATGAGGAAGGAAGGAAGGAAGAAAGAAAAAAACTAGGGAGGGAGGAAAAGATGAGGAAGGAAGGAAGGAAGAAAAAGATTAGGGAGGGAGGGAGGAAAAGATGAAGAAGGAAGGAAGGAAGGAAGTCAGAGCTTGCCTGAAGAAGCTGTGGGTGCTCCATCCCTGGAGTCTTCAAGCGAAGGCCAGGCAGCCATTTGTCCAGAGTCCCTCCTGCTTGAGCAGGGGGTTGGACTAGAAGACCTCCCAGGTCCCTCCCAGCTCTCTTCTGAGCAGAGGGGTTGAGTGAGAGGAAGGGATCGTGGTGGCCTGGAGAACAAAGACTGACCTTGCTTTCTCATCCAACGCACGGCCAATGTAACAGCCGAGATCTTTATCATTTAATGCCGCCTTCTGCATCATTACCTCCATAACAGACCTTGGTGTCTGAGAGCATCTGTACCGGGATGAATCCGTTGCGTTGGGGGTTATGGATGGGGCCCCTGCCGTGTGCTTAGTGAGGGGGGCCTTCAAGGATGCAGCCGTCCCCTCCGAAATTGCAACCCGGGGAGAAGCAAACGTTTCCGAGGTGACTTTCTCCCTTGCTGGCGGAGCAAGACTCGAACCCGCTTCTCTGAGATAGGGGGGGAGGGGGTGTTCTTTTTCTCTCTCTCTGCGGTTCTTGGTTCAAAATACCCGTCCTTGCAAAATACAAGGAGGGCCTCCCCTTCGCTCTAGCATTTCCCCCACCTACCCACCCGGCAATGAATCCCGGGCTGTGACATTTATTTCCCACGGAGCTGTCTTACCTATGTTGCTGCTTCTTCTCTGGGGTGTGTGTGTGTGTGTATGGAGGGGGAGTTCGTGTGGAAATATGGTTGCAAACGGTAGTGTAATGGCTTTGGAAGGCAGGAGGAAGCATGCTTCAGAGTAGGCCATGGTTAGGTTAGAGGCAGCTGAGCCCTCAGAAGGAAAAAGGGTGTGGCAAGCATCTTAGAAGGGACCCTCCCTAGTTTCTTAGGCTGTAAAGAGGGGGCAGAAATATAGTCTGTGGGAAGGACGTTGGGAGACAGGAAGAGGAGCTGCAGTTGTGACAATAGATAAGAAGCAGCTGAGCCCTCAGAAGGAAAAGAGGGGATGGGAAGCATCTCACAAGAGACCCTCCCTAGTTTCTTTGGCTGTAAATAGGAGGGGGGAAGACTTTCATACTTGAGAGATTCCACTCCTTTCTATGGGAATAGTCTTGACAGACAGGAGGAAGAGCTGCAGACTAGGCTATAATCAGATACGAGGCAGGTGAGCCCAGGAAAAGATGGGAAAGGGAAACATCTCAGAAGGGACCCTCCCTAGTTTCTTTGGCTGTAAAGAGGAGGGGGCAGAAATATGATAATGGTCTGTGGGAAAGACCTCGAGAGACCGGAGGAAGAGACACAGACTAGGCTATAATCAGATACGAGGCAGGTGAGCCCAGGAAAAGATGGGAAAGGGAAACATCTCAGAAGGGACCCTCCCTAGTTTCTTTGGCTGTAAAGAGGAGGGGGCAGAAATATGGTAATGGTCTGTGGGAAAGACCTCGAGAGACAGGAGGAAGAGACACAGACTAGGCTATAATCAGATACGAGGCAGGTGAGCCCAGGAAAAGATGGAAAGGGGGCATGGGAAGCATTTCAGAAGGGACCCTCCCTAGTTTCTTAGGCTGTAAAGAGGAGGGGGCAGAAATATTGTAATGGTCTGTGGGAAGGACCTCGAGAGACAGGAGGAAGAGACACAGACTAGACAATAATCAGATACGAGGCAGGTGAGCCCAGGAAAAGATGGGAAAGGGGCATGGGAAACATCTCAGGAGGGACCCTCCCTAGTTTCTTAGGCGGTAAAGAGGAGGGGGCAGAAATATTGCAGTGGTCTGTGGGAAAGACCTCGAGAGAAAGGAGGAAGAGCTGCAGACAATACAACAGTCAGATAAGAGGCTGCTGAGCCTCCAGAAGGAAAAGGGGTGTGGGAAGCATCTCAGAAGGGACCCTCCCTAGTTTCTTAGGCTGTAAAGAGGAGGGGGCAGAAATATTGTAACAGTCTGTGGGAAAGACCTCGAGAGACAGGAGGAAGAGACACAGACTAGACAATAATCAGATAAGAGTCAGCTGAGCCCACAGATGGGAAAGGGGAGTGGGGAGCATCTCAGAAGGGACCCTCCCTAGTTTCCTAGGCTGTAAAGAGGAGGGGGCAGAAATATTGCAGTGGTCTGTGGGAAAGACCTCGAGAGACAGGAGGAAGAGCTGCAGACAATACAACAGTCAGATAAGAGGCAGCTGAGCCCTTAGAAGGAAAAGGGGTGGGTGGGAAGCATCTCAGGAGGGACCCTCCCTAGTTTCTTGGGCTTTTAAAGGTATGGGGGGGGGAGAGGTACTTTCAGACTTCCAATATTCTCTTCACGTCACTTTGCAGTAAAGTTACAGCGACTGAGTGTCCTTCTGCTTTGGTCCAGCTCCCAAGGCTGACAGGTAGTAAGCCAGGAAGGATTCTCCCCTAAGGACGGATAAAATACTCAGGATTTAGAGTGTAATTCCTGAGGCTTTCAACGGGGTGGAAGAAGCTATTTATGGCATCCAGGATTATATGTCTGCTGAGGATTCCTTCGCGCTTTGGGGGGAGAGGCTTCCTATTCTTTGCGTTGGTTTTTTGGGAGGAGAGGAAGAAAGGAAGTGAGGGAGGGAGGGAGCTAGGGAAAGAAAAGGGAAGGAAAGAAGGAAGGAGAAAGAGGGCGGAGGGGAAGGAAAAAGGGGAGGGAAGGAAGGAAGGAAGGAAGGAAAAGGGAGAACAGAGACAGGAAGTGAGGGAAAAAAAAGGGAGGAAAGAAGGAAGGAGAAAGAGGGGAGAGGGGGAGGAAAAGGGGAGAAAGGAAAGAAGGGAGGGAGAAAGAGATAGAAGGGAGGGTGGGGAAGGGACGGAAGGAAGGGAAAAGAGAAAACAGAAGGGAGGAAATGAGGGCGGGAAAGAAAAAGGGGAGGAAAGAGGCAGGCGAAAGAGAGGGGAGAGGGGGGGAGGAAAAAGGGGATAAAGGAAGGAAGGGAAGAAAGAAAGAAGGAAGGGAGAAAGAGATAGAAGGGAGGGTGGGGAAGGGAAGGGAGGGAGGGAAAAGAGAGGACAGAGGGAAGAAATGAAGAATAAAGGAAGGAAGGGAAAAAGGAAGGAAGGAAGAAAGAAAGAAAAAGGAAGGAGTGGAGACTCAGAAAGTGAAACCTCCCCACCTTGCAAATTCCGAGATAACAAACGTTTGAGACCCCCAGAATATCCACCGGCGGTGCAACAGACGCCCTTCTTCTTAATCCATTCACCCGCGTGCCGTAGCTGGGACCTTCCAGAAAATCTGGGCCTGGGGATCCGCTTGATAGGACCTGAATCCAATCTTCTGCTTGAGATCCACCCAGCCTGGAGAGCAACGTGTGTTTTTTTTTGCGATCAAGCAATTAATTTGATTAGGTCTCCCAAATTTGGAACATCCGCCTCGTGTGATGTCTCCATTCCAGGAAACCCTTCGCCTTATCTTCTCGCATCTCATCTTTATGACTGTCCCTCAGCGAATCGCTGCCGTTGTTAAGCTACCAACATGCTGGTTCAGCGGCTTCCCCGATGACTTGGCGGGTCAGACGATCCCAAAAAGGGATCCCGTGATTCCCTGGGACCGTCATAAATTCCTCCTTAGTTCCAAGTTGTTTCTCTCCTTGATGGGTTTCCATCCGTCGCTTCCTGTCCTGCCTCAGGGGCTTTGGAGAATCCCCCCCCCCTATTCTTTGGGGCTCTAATATTGGAGGATGCTTTCATTAAACTTGGCCAGATCTGAGTTGTTAGTTGTGAAGACTTATCCAACCCATCGTGACCCCATGGACCACGTTCCTCCAGGCCTTCCTGTCCTCTCCCATCCTCTGGAGTCCATTGAAGCTCACACCGACTGCTTCAGTGACTCCATCCAGCCACCCCCTTCTCTGCCGTCCCCTTCTTCTTCTCTTGCCCTCCATCGTTCCTGTTGCGGCAGACTGGGGCAGGAAACCTCAGTCAGCCAGAAATGGAACGTGAGACCACAAGGATGCAAGAGAAGACAGGTTTAATGATGCATCAGAGTTCAGAGCGTTAACACAGCAAAGTCTGAACTGCCCTGGGTAGGCCAGGACAGAGCTTTAATACCCCTTCGGAATTTAGGGGGTTACACAGGCGTGTTCTTCCAAGGAAAAGGAGGTACGGGGGGAGGTACGTTTTGAATTCATCATCATCATTACAACTTTTACAGTAAGATGTTACAAATATTCTTCTTGGCATATTACAGAAACAGAAGTAAATTGTTGGTTACAAAGAAAGAGAAGTAAAAATGCTAACATTGTACAAAAAAAAAAAAGAAATAAGTTGTTAGCCTGGGCAATCTCTACATAAAGTTTATTAAAATGCTAAATGCCACTTCCTTATCTTACAACATCTGTTTTTCTGTACCCTACCATGAAGCGTTTCGCAATCTATGTGTCACTAAGATGTGTAATATTTTCTATGCCAGCTACAGAAGTCCTTTTAATATGCAGACTTAATTAATGCTTTTATCAAGGCGTTTTTCAAGGAGTCTGGGGGCTCCTATACCCTTTAGATGAGGGGGTTATTTACCTGCTGCCTCATTCCCAGCATGAGGCTCTTCTCCAGGGAGTCCTTCTTCCTTCTCATCAGGTGGCCAAAGTCTCTGAGTTTCCTCTTCAGGATCTGGCCTTCTAAAGAGCAGTCAGGGTTGACCTCCTCTAGGACTGACCGGTTGGATGGCCTTGCAGTCCAAGGGACTCAATGCAGGAGTCTTCTTCTCCAGCACCCTCCTTCAAAGGCCTCCATTCTTTGGCGCTCTTTGGCCTTCCTTGTGGTCCAACCTTCACAGCCATCCATGGCCACTGGGAAAACCTTGACTAGACGCCCTTCGGTTGGCAGGGGGATGTCTCTGCTTTTTAGTAGGCTGCCTAGATTTGCCACAGGCATAAACTGTGTGTCTTGCGTTGAAAACCTGAACTCTTAGGATCTCAAAAATCCAAAAAGTCCCATTAGCCACAGCGAGATGGGCCGCCTGCGGCGATGTCAGCAAAGCAAAGGAGCAAAATGGAACACAAACAGCTCTGAGAATAGAATTGAAAACGAACGTTGACCTCCAAATGTTCCCACTTGCAAAGGCCGGAGACTCTCCAATGTTTGTGAGATTCCCTCATTCAAGAAACAGACAGGCCACTTCGTAGGAGATTGGATGGAGGTTTACTGTTATTGGGGCTAGACAGATGGACCGATAGATGGACAGACAGGCAGGCAGAAGGCGGGGGGGGGAGAGGATGGATGATAGATGAATGGATAGATAGCTTGATAGCTTGATAGCTAGATAGATGATAGATAGATGGATAGATGACAGACAGACAAGGCAGACAGCTAGATAGATAGGTGGATAGATAGCTAGATAGCTAGAGAGAGAGAGAGAAAGAGAGAGAGAGAGAGAGAGAGAGAGAGAGAGAGAGAGAGAGAGAGAGAGAGAGAGAGAGAGATACCTACCTACCTACCTACCTAGATAGATAGATAGATAGATAGATAGATAGATAGATAGATAGATAGATAGATAGTTGATAGATGGATAGATGGATGGGTGGGTGGGTGGGTGGGTGGGTGGGTGGGTGGGTGGATGATAGATGGATAGGTAGATAGATGATAGATAGATAGTTGTCAGATGGATGGGTGGGTGGGTGGGTGGATGGATGGATGGATGGATGGATGGATGGATAGATAGATACCTAGATACCTAGATAGATAGTTACCTGGATACATAGATACCTGGATGGATGATAGATAGATAGATGGAGGGATGCAGGCATGGAGAGATGGATGGATGGATGATGGATGGATGGATGGATGGATGGATGGATGGTAGATAGATAGATAGATAGATAGATAGATAGATAGATGATAGATAGTTGACAGATGGATAGGTGGATGGGTGGGTGGATGGATGGATGGATAGATAGAAAGATAGCTAGATACTTAGATAGATAGTTACCTGGATACATAGATACCTGGATGGATGATAGATAGATAGATAGATGAATGGTTGGATGATGGATGGATGATAGACAGACAGACAGACAGACAGACAGACAGACAGATACCTGGATACCTAGAGTGACAGGTGGAGGGATAGATGGATAATGGGAGAAAGATCCTGCTCTGGTGGATGATTGACAGGGGGTGGATGTGGGGGGGGGAGAGGGAGGAGGGAGAGAGGTGATCTATCTAGGTGTCCACTGCATCCACCGGCTGGCACATCATCAATCCGCCGCTTGTACCCTGGTCCCCTTTTGCTCCCCCTGCCCCCCCCCCCCAGGGAAAGATGCCCATCTTGACGTCTTCATTGGCAATCGCAGGAAAAGAGGCTGACATTTCACGGCTGGCTGGCCTGACGCCGGGTGAAGGATGCGGAGGAAGCAGCCCTCCCTGTCCCTTGGCTCCCCCCCCCCCCCCGGACACAGAGACCACCTCCCATCCCCTCCACCTGCCTCCTCTGGGCCTCTGGGGTGATGGATCTCACCTGCTGCATTTCGGCCAAAGCTTCACTCAGCTGCATCTCTGGGGGGCCTCCATGCGGGAAGGGCTGCCTCCTATTCTAGGTATAATGCAGGTGTATTCCTCCCTCCCTCCCTCCTGCTTTCTCTTCCTTCTTCCTTCCTTCCCTCCCTCCCTCCTGCTTTCTCTTCCTTCTTCCTTTCCTCCCTCCCTCCTGTTTTTTCCTCCTTCTTCTTTCCTTTCCTCCCTCCTGCTTTCTCTTCATTCCTTTCCTCCCTCCCTCATGCTTTCTCTTTCTTCCTTTCCTCCCTCCCTCCTGCTTTCTCTTCCTTCTTCCTTCCTTCCCTCTCCCTCCTGCTTTCTCTTCTTTCTTCCTTTCCTCCCTCCTGCATTCTCTTCATTCCTTTCCTCCTGCCCTCCTGCTTTCTCTTCCTTCATTTACTCCCTCCCTCCTGCCTTCTCTTCCTTCATTCCCTCCCTCCTTTATCAAGACTGATATAAGGTCTCCTGCTTGAGCAGGGGGTTAGACTAGAAGACCTCCGAGGTCCCTTCCCTTTTATGCTCGATGATTGACAGGAAGGCCGATAGCTGGCAATCCCACCTCTAAACCTCCCGAATCCTCCCCCCCCCCCCAGTTCCATGTTCCCCCTGCCAAAAAAATCCCCACCCCATTCTCCAAAATATTCTTTCCAGTGTTTGGAGCCGTGTCCCTGACCTCTATGACTTCGCCCATGGCTGGGGAAACCTCCTAGCCTCCCTCTCCTACTACCTTGTGGACTAGCACCTTAAAGGGCCACATTCCCCAGGGTGGGAGAGAAGCAGAGCAGAGCTGAGCCTCCAGCCTTTTCACCCATGAATGCCTCTTTTTTTGGAGGGGGGGGGGAAGAGATCTTCTGGAAGGTTCCCGCATTGTCTAGAACGTGCCTGGGCTTCCTAATCAGCCAGGAAAAGCCTCTTCCGCTGCTCCAACTGGCCGCTTGGAAATCCGGCCCGGCAGCGGTGGAAGGAAGGAAGCGGCCTCTTCCGGGATGGCCCCCCCTGGGAAACCTTGGGGGGGGGATTGGGCTCCCCCGGGCAAAACTCCTACATCCCTCCGGGGGTTAATTGGGACACCCTGAGGACTGCGGGAGGGCAATTCTCCCCTTCTCTGCCTCTCTCTCTCTCTCTTTTTCACTGTTTCTCTTTCATTCTTTCTCTCTTTCTTTTTCTCACTCTCTTTTTCTCTCTCTTTTTCACTGCTTCTCTTTCACTCTTTTTTCTCTCTTTCTCTCTCTTTCTCTCTCTTTTTCTTCTTTTTCTCGCTCTCTTTCTCGCTCTTTTCTCCCTCTTTCTCTTTTTCTCCTTCTCTTTCTTACTCTTTCTCCTCTCTTTTTCATTGCTTCTCTTTCACTCTTTCTTTCTCTTTCTATCTTTCTTTTCTATCTTTCTCTTGCTTTTGCTTTTGCTCTAACACTCTCTGTTTTGCTCTCTTTCTCTCTCTCTTTCTCTCGTTCTCTCTCTCTCTTTCACTTTCTCTTTCTCTTTTTCTCACTCTCTTTTTCTCTCTTTTTTCACTGCTTCTCTTTCACTCTTTCTTTCTCTCTTTTTTTTCTCTCTTTTTCTTTCTCTCTTTCTCTCTTTCTCTCTTTCTCCCTCTTGTTCTCTCTTTCTCCTCTCTCTCTCTCTTTCTCTTTTTCCTTTTCTCTTTCTCCTCTTTCTCTCTCTATCTCTTTTGTTCTCTCTCCTCTTTCTCTCTTTCTCTTTCTATCTCTTTTGTTCTCTCTCTCCCTTTCTCCCTTTCTCTCTTTCTCCCTCTCTTTTTTCTCTCTTTCTCTCTTTCTATATCTCTTTTTTACTCTTTCTCTTTCTCCATCTCTGTCCTTCTCCTCTTTCTCTCTCTCTCTCTCTCCCTCTCACTTTTCTCCCCCTCTCTCTTTCTTTTTGTCTATCTCTTCCTCTCCTCTTTTTCTTCCTCTTTCTTTTTCTCTTCCTCTCTCTCTTCTCTCTTTGTCTGTCTGTCTGTCTCTCTGTCTCATGCACACCTATACACATAATCACTATTTGATCAGGTTCTGCTTCCTGTTTGAATAGCCCCCCCCCCCCTAAAAGGGAGACATATTCACCAAGACTCATCCACCAAGTGAAGCCCCCAAGATGACCAGGGCTCTGGAGACTAAACCTTACGATGAACGGTTAAAGGAATTAAGCATGTCTACTAATAGAGAAAAGAATTAGGGGTGACATGATAGCATCTTCCAGCACTTGGGGGGGGGGGGTCTCCCACAGAGAAGAGGGGATCGACTTATAAACCTCTGAAAACAAGAACAAAAAACAATGGATGGAAACTAACCAAGGAGAGAAGCAACCTGGAATTAAGGAAAAACTTCCTAACAGTGAGGACAATTAACCAATGGAACAGCTTGCCACCAGAGGTTGTGGCTGGAGGTGTTTAAAAAGCCTCTTGTCTTGAAATGGTGTAGGGCCTCTGCTTGAGCAGGGGGGTGGACTAGAAGACCTCCAAGGTCCCTCCTGCTTCATTCTTCGTTCTAATCTTTGATTTTCTGAGACGCTGGCAAAAGGAAAGTTGCAGAGGGATCAATTCTCTGTCCACCTATTCTCCTCCTGGACCCGGTCACTGGGGGTGGGGTGGGGGGTAGGAATCTCCCCTCATGGCTCCTCTTTCCACGGCGTCCCCTCGTAGCCCCCGCCACGGATTCCGACTTCGCTCCTTCCGGTGAAATTTGCATTCCCAACGAAGGCCGCCTTTAATTATGACATACGCCGAGGCGATGGATTTTCAAATGCGATGAAGCAATGGTTTAATCATGTTGATTTGTGCTAATTGGTTGTTTGGGCCACGGTGGCCTTACCTGATTTAGCTGCAGTGGTGGGGATGGAAAAAAGGAGGGAGCGAAATGGGGTGGGGGAGCGGTTGTGTGAACTAGACGAAGTCACAGTCCTTTTGTGTGTGTTGTTTGTGTGTGTGTGTGGTAAAGCAACAGAGGCTGATCTGCCCAGGAGCCAAGCTGGATGGCTGTCAGCTCTGACAATGGCAGGATTGCCAGGGGGTGGGGGGTGGGGTTGGCTGGCATGACCAAATTGAGAATACCTGCCTTGCGAGGTAGTCCAGCCAAGAAGCACACTTCAATACCAGTTCCACGCTTATCACAGAATATTGGATGTCTGAATGTACCTTCTCTCCCTTCTCGTTTTTATAGCCCAAGAAACTAGGGAGGGTCCCTTCTCCTTCCCTACCCCCCTTTTTCCTTCAGAGGGCTCAGCTGCCTCTTATCTGATTATGGTCTAGTCTGGGTCTCTTCTTTCTGTCTCCCAAGGCCATTCTCACAAACCACAGAACAGAATCTCATGAATCTGAAAGTCCCCCCCCCCACCTTTACAGCCAAAGAAACTAGGGAGGGTCCCTCCTGAGAATGCTTCCCACGCCCCTTTTCCATCCGTGGGCTCAGCTGCCTCTTATCTGACCGATAACTAATCTGCGCCTCTTCCTCCTGTCTCCCAAGGCCATTCCCACACGCCACTGCAATATTTCTGCCCCCTCTTCTTTACAGCCAAAGAAACTAGGGAGGGTCCCTTCTGAGATGCTTCCCACCCACCCCTATTTCTTCTAAGGGCTCAGCTGCCTCTTATCTGATTATTGTCTAGTCTGTGTGTCTCCCCCCTGTCTCTCAAGGTCTTTTCCACAGACCATTACAATATTTCTCCTCACTCACCTTTACAGCCCAAGAAACTAGGGAGGGTCCCTTCTCCTTCTCTACCCCCGTTTCCTTCAGAGGGCTCAGCTGCATTTTATCTGATTATGGTTTAGTCTGTGTCTCTTCCTCCTGTCCCTCAAGGCCATTCCCACAGACCATCACCATATTTCTCCCCACTCACCTTTACAGCCCAAGAAACTAGGGAGGTTCCCTTCTCCTTCTCTACCCCCTTTTCCTTCAGAGGGCTCAGCTGCATTTTATCTGATTATGGTTTAGTCTGTGTCTCTTCCTCCTGTCCCTCAAGGCCATTCCCACAGACCATCACCATATTTCTCCTCACTCACCTTTACAGCCCAAGAAACTAGGGAGGTTCCCTTCTCCTTCTCTACCCCCTTTTCCTTCAGAGGGCTCAGCTGCATTTTATCTGATTATGGTTTAGTCTGTGTCTCTTCCTCCTGTCTCCCAAGGCCATTCCCACAGACCATCACCATATTTCTCCCCACTCACCTTTACAGCCCAAGAAACTAGGGAGGGTCCCTTCTCCTTCTCTACCCCCGTTTCCTTCAGAGGGCTCAGCTGCATTTTATCTGATTATGGTTTAGTCTGTGTCTCTTCCTCCTGTCCCTCAAGGCCATTCCCACAGACCATCACCATATTTCTCCTCACTCACCTTTACAGCCCAAGAAACTAGGGAGGTTCCCTTCTCCTTCTCTACCCCCTTTTCCTTCAGAGGGCTCAGCTGCATTTTATCTGATTATGGTTTAGTCTGTGTCTCTTCCTCCTGTCCCTCAAGGCCATTCCCACAGACCATCACCATATTTCTCCTCACTCACCTTTACAGCCCAAGAAACTAGGGAGGTTCCCTTCTCCTTCTCTACCCCCGTTTCCTTCAGAGGGCTCAGCTGCATTTTATCTGATTATGGTTTAGTCTGTGTCTCTTCCTCCTGTCCCTCAAGGCCATTCCCACAGACCATCACCATATTTCTCCTCACTCACCTTTACAGCCCAAGAAACTAGGGAGGTTCCCTTCTCCTTCTCTACCCCCTTTTCCTTCAGAGGGCTCAGCTGCATTTTATCTGATTATGGTTTAGTCTGTGTCTCTTCCTCCTGTCCCTCAAGGCCATTCCCACAGACCATCACCATATTTCTCCTCACTCACCTTTACAGCCCAAGAAACTAGGGAGGTTCCCTTCTCCTTCTCTACCCCCTTTTCCTTCAGAGGGCTCAGCTGCATTTTATCTGATTATGGTTTAGTCTGTGTCTCTTCCTCCTGTCCCTCAAGGCCATTCCCACAGACCATCACCATATTTCTCCTCACTCACCTTTACAGCCCAAGAAACTAGGGAGGTTCCCTTCTCCTTCTCTACCCCCGTTTCCTTCAGAGGGCTCAGCTGCAGCTTTCTTTGGCAATAAAGAGGAGGGGCAGAAATATTGTCATGGTCTGTACGAAGGACCTTGGGAGACAGGAGGAAGAGACGCAGACTAGGCAAGGGTTAGATAAGAGGCAGCTGAGCCCAGAGAAGGAAAAGGGGCATGGGAAGCATCTCAGCAGAGACCCTCCCTAGTTCCTTGGGCTGCAAAAGTGAGGAGGGAGGAGGGAGAGATTTTTCAGACTTGCAAGATTCTGTCCACGTAGAATAAAATAATTAAAAGTTAATTCTCCTACAGGTGCTTCTTGCTTGGAGTATTCTTGCAAGAAAGGACCATTTTTCTCGCCATCCCTCCCCAATTCCTCCAGTGGCGCGACGGAAGGGGTACATTCCTCAGGTCAGCGTCCAAAGGACTGCCGGGGGGGTGGGGAGAGGGGGGTGGGGAGACAAAGCGACAGGGCAACTCAAGGATGGCAAAACAGATTTTGACTCGGCTGCTCATCCCGCATTAGCTTCCTATCAGCCGACAGCCGGCTGCTGCGAACATGTTTATTTTATGAATGGCTTCGCGGAGAGGCTGGTGAGCCAGAGGGAAGCCCCGTTGACAGCCGGATCCGTTCTCTTCCATATTGTCAGCAAACGCGCAATGCCAGGGAAGGAGAAACACTTGTGCGGGTCCCCCCCCGGGAGCCTCCGGAAGGGAATGCAAGGTGACACTTTGGAGAGGGTCGCTCCTTGTTTTCCATGCGGCGCACGCCGTCCCGGAGCCGCCTTCTCCGGGGGAATCGGAGCGCACGCTCCCCCTCTCTCTTATACCTCCCTCCTTCTCCAACCCCCTGCAAAAAAAAAATAAAAAAAAAAATCTCACATTTATGAGGCCAAAGGAAGAGCAGCAGATTGGGGGAATTTATCTCTCGGGGCCATCTGGAAGCCAATCTGAGATGGAAACGACAAGAGATTAAAAGGCTTCTCCTTTCCCCCCAATGTGGAAATGATGTTCCCTTCCCACGGCACGGCCTGCTGGTGTCGCTTTTTGTCCCATCAATCTTCATTCGTGATTTAGTGGAGGGGACGGCCAGCTGAATGGGCCGCAGATAGGCTCAAGGATAGCCAGAAGGATGTTGACTTGACAGACACCGGCGTTGGCCCCGACCGAACCAAATGAAATTCAACCGTGAGAAAGGTAAAGTTCTACATTTAGGCAGGAAAATGCACAGGGGTAGCTAAGGTGGCCCCTGGCTCTGCAGCAGTAACTGGGAGGGGGGGTCCTGGAGTCCTGAGTGGACGGTCCCTTAAACAGGAGCCAGGGCTATGCTGCATCAGCCCCAAGGGCCAACGCAATCCTAGGCTGCATCAACAGAGGGATAGAATCAAGATCCTGTGAAGGGTTAATAATTTTATATAAGGGAAGGCCACCCTTGGAATATTGTGTCCGGTTTTGGTCACCCATCTATCTTCTATTATTTGTTGTATTATATATTATTTATATGTTACATGTTGCACATTGCATATTATATATTACACATTACATATTATATATAGGCTGTGTATGTATGTATGCGTGTATGCATGTATGTATGTACTGTATGTTCCAGCATAACTCTGGAACTCCTCGAGCATTTTCAACCAAACTTGGTACACAGATGACTTTACTCTCTGGAGAAAAATGCTGTGGGGGTAAGACACCCCTAAAACACCTCAGGGTGTATGTTCTGTTAAGATAGAGCCTGTTGTGCCTTTCAATGGCTTCTACTGTACTGCTGTAAAATGGATTCTACTGTACAGCGCAGTGCTATGGTAACGGCTTCACAGTGCTCCACCAGGGGGCTCCCTCTGGTAACTGGGAAAATCCAACAGTACGTTTGGTCCGGACATTTTCCCCCTATAAATAAATACCCGGGCAACACCAGGATTATTGGCTAGTATTATTTAAAAAAAAGATGTGGAGACTCCGGAAAGAGTGCAGAGAAGAGCAAGAAAGAGGATTAGGGGACTGGAGGATAAAACATATGAAGAACGGTTGCAGGAACTGGGTATGTCTAGTTGAATGAAAAGAAGGACTAGGGGAGACATGATAGCATTGTTCCAATATCTCAGGGGTTGCCACAAAGAAGAGGGAGTCAAACTGTTCTCCAAGGCAACTGAGGGTAGAACAAGAAGCAATGGGTGGAAACTAATCAAGGAGTGAAGCAACTTAGAACTAAGTGAGAACAATTAACCAGTGGAACAAGTTGCCTCCAGAAGTTGTGAATGCTTCAACATGGGACGTTTTTAAGAAGATGTGGGATAGCCATTTGTCTGAAGTGGTCTATGGAGTTTCCTGCCTTGGCAGGGGGTTGGACTAGAAGACCTCCAAGGTCCCTTCCAACTCTGCTATTGTATGAAGTTGTGCGTGGGCTCCATGCCAGACAAAGAGGAAGTTTAGAGGGGACATGATAGCAGTCTTCCAATATCTCAGGGGTTGCCCCAAAGAAGAGGGAGTCAAGCTATTCTCCAAGGCACCTGAAGGCAGGAGAAGAAGCAACGGGTGGAAACTAATCAAGGAGAGAAGCAACTTAGAACTGAGGAGAAATTATCCTGACAGTGAGAACAATTCATCAGTGGAGCGGCTTAAGTTGTGGGTGCTCCCATCACTGGAGATTTCCATGAATATTGTCCCCTCCATATTTCACCTTCTGAATCCTCAAACTATCTCTGCAGTCGTTTCCCTTCTTCTGCCGTCTTCGGGCCATCTGCAGATCTGACCATCGGCATTTTAACGGCCCATTCCTAAATTCCAGCCTGGTCACGGTTGTTCCTAATGCAGGGTCCCCTTTGGCTAAGCGGGGGTGAAGAAAAGTTGAAATCCAGGCACGGGATATGTTCCCATTCCAGGACAGCCCTTAATGTTACCAGGGCCTTCTGCCATATTGCTAATGTCCTATTAACACGCCTGTTTGCCCGGAGAATTAGTACCAGCAGTGGACGGGTTAGGGAGCTGTGCCGTCCACCCGAGGCAGCCCATAAAAGACCAAAGATTTCGCTCGAGCAGATGTCAGCTTAGGTAACATGTGGAAACTATTGGAGGGGGGGGGCAGGGGGAGGCTTCCAAGCACACCCTTGGCTCCGGCCTCGGATTCGAGGAGACGCCAAGCAAAGCGACCTCCATTTCAAAGTTCACTTGAGAAAGTTGCTTTAAAAAAAAAAAAGATTTTGCAATCACGGGGAGTCCTCGAAACGTACGGCCACCATTGCGCCCGGCATTTCTGTCGCTAAGCGAGGCGGTTTTGTTCGGCGAGGTTTGCCCCGTTTTGCGGCCTTCCCGACCACCGTTGTTAAGTGAATCGCTGCGGTGGTTTTAAGTTAGTAACACAGTCGGGACGCGAAATCCGGCTTCCTGGTTGACTTGGCTTGTGAAAAGGTCACCAGTGGGGGATCACGAGACCTCGTGCAACTGTCATAAGTACAAGTCAGTTGCCAAGTGGCTGAATTTTGATCACGTGACCATGGGGAGGCTGCAATGGGCATGTATTAAAAAACAACCCTTAGGAGATTCCTCCTCAGTTCCAGGTTTCTTCTCTCCTTGATGAGTTTCCACCCATTGCTACTTGTCCTGCCTTCAGGGGCTTTGGAGAATCCCCCCCTTCTTTGGGGCAGCTCCTCAAATATTGGAACACTTCTATCATGTCACCCCATGTCTTTCTTTTAGCTGGACTAGACATACTCAGCTTTTCATAGGTTTTAGCCTCCAGAATAACAAGTTGGAAGGGGCCTTGGAGGTCTTCTAGTCCAACCCCTGCTCAAGCAGGAGACCCTAGACCATTTCAATCAAGCAGAATGGAGCTGGAAGGGACCTTGGAGGTCTTCTAGTCCAACCCCCTGCTCAAGCAGGAGACCTTAGACCATTTCAATCCATCAGAATAGAGCTGGAAGGGACCTTGGAGGTCTTCTAGTCCAACCCCCTGCTCAAGCAGGAGACCCTAGACCATTTCAATCAACCTGAATAGAGCTGGAAGGGGCCTTGGAGGTCTTCTAGTCCAACCCCTTGCTCAAGCAGGAGATCCTATACCATTTCAATCAAGCAGAATGGAGCTGGAAGGGACCTTGGAGGTCTTCTAGTCCAACCCCTTGCTCAAGCAGGAGACCCTAGACCATTTCAATCAACCTGAATAGAGCTGGAAGGGGCCTTGGAGGTCTTCTAGTCCAACCCCTTGCTCAAGCAGGAGATCCTATACCATTTCAATCAAGCAGAATGGAGCTGGAAGGGACCTTGGAGGTCTTCTAGTCCAACCCCTTGCTCAAGCAGGAGACCCTAGACCATTTCAATCAACCTGAATAGAGCTGGAAGGGGCCTTGGAGGTCTTCTAGTCCAACCCCTTGCTCAAGCAGGAGACCTTAGACCATTTCAATCCATCAGAATAGAGCTGGAAGGGACCTTGGAGGTCTTCTAGTCCAACCCCTTGCTCAAGCAGGAGACCCTAGACCATTTCAATCAACCTGAATAGAGCTGGATGGGGCCTTGGAGGTTTTCTAGTCCAACCCCTTGCTCAAGCAGCAGACCCTAGACCATTTCAATCAACCTGAATAGAGCTGGAAGGGGCCTTGGGGGTCTTCTAGTCCAACCCCTTGCTCAAGCAGGAGACCCTAGACCATTTCAATCAACCTGAATAGAGCTGGAAGGGGCCTTGGAGGTTTTCTAGTCCAACCCCTTGCTCAAGCAGCAGACCCTAGACCATTTCAATCAACCTGAATAGAGCTGGAAGGGGCCTTGGAGGTCTTCTAGTCCAACCCCTTGCTCAAGCAGGAGACCCTAGACCATTTCAATCAACCTGAATAGAGCTGGAAGGGGCCTTGGAGGTTTTCTAGTCCAACCCCTTGCTCAAGCAGCAGACCCTAGACCATTTCAATCAACCTGAATAGAGCTGGAAGGGGCCTTGGAGGTCTTCTAGTCCAACCCCTTGCTCAAGCAGGAGGCCTTCTATCATTTCAGACAAATGGCAGTTCAATTCTCTTCTTGAAAACCTCCAGTGATGGAGCGCTGACAACTTCTGGTGGCAAGCTGTTCCACTGATTCATTGCCCTCACTGTGTCAGGAAATTTCTCTTTCATTCCAGGTTGCTTCTCTCCTGGATCAGTTTCCACCCGTTGCTTCTTCTCCTGCCTTCAGGGGCTTTGGAGAATAGCTTGACCCCCCCTCTTCTTTGGGGCAGCCCCTCAAATATTGGAAGGCTGCTATCATGTCTCCCCTGGTCCTTCTCTTCACTAGACTAGCCATGCCCAGTTCCTGCAACCGTTCTTCATATATTTTAGCTTCCCTAATCATCTTTGTTGCTCTTCTCTGCACTCTTTCCAGAGTCTCAACATCTCCAGTAGAGCAAATTCTGGTCAAAACTGGCTGGAGAAGACCAACTAGTAGATATATCCAGATGCCAGCCCAAACCATCACCTTAACTTGGATCTAGGAACAAGCAATAACCAACGGAAGATCAGTCAATTCATTTTGACGTGGCTGATAGACCAGCATAGAACTAATAAAATAACCCTAAAACAAGAATGTTTTTTTTAAAAATCGCATTCCTAGCATAAAACCAAGTAAAGGTAACGAGATGAAGGTAAAATCGCAGAGTTATGGGTATTCAAATGCAGAAAGGATTCTAAAAAATTGCAATAAATTTTGCAACGTGTAATCCAGGAGTTCCCAAGTTTGGACACCCCTGGTGTAATCTAAATGCTTTAAGTAAGTAAGGTAACTAGGAAAGGTCGCGAGTTGTACTGCAATTTATAAAAGACCGCGAGAACGTAAAGCTATGCTAATTTGTATTGTCTAATATTTGCTGGAGTCCTGCTAGGGTTCGTTGGGATTGACCATTAGGACCCAACTAATTATAACAAGGAGATAGCAAAATATAACAGAGTGGTATGTGTAGATTTAAAAGGAGAGAAGGAGGAGAAGAAGGAGGAAGAGAAGATGGAGGGAGGGACAGGGAGGGAGTGAAGAAAGGAGAGAAAGAGATAGGATGGGGAAGGAGGAAGGAGGAAGAAAGGAGGGACTGGGAGGAAGGGAAGGAGAGGAAGGAAGGAAAAGAAAAGAAAAAAGGAAATTAATAGGGAGGAAAGAAGGAAGGAAAAGAAAGAAAGGAAGGAAGTAATAAGGAAGGAAAGGAAAGAAAAAAGGAAAAAAAATAGGAAGGAGGGAAGGAAGGAAAAGGAAGGAAAAGAGGAAGGAAAAGGAAGGAAGGAAAAGGAAGGAAGGAAAGAAAGTAATAAGGAAGGGAGGAAAGGAAAGGAAAAAGAAAAATAATAGGAAGGAAGGAAGGAAGGAAGGAAGGAAGGAAGGAAAGTAATAAGGAAGGAAGGAAGGAAGGAGCGAGCTCTGGAGGAAACACTAGTAGTCCTTGAGCCAAACTAGTTTATTTTGGTTTTCCGCTGTAATAATAGATGAGAAAGACCTTGAAGAGATGCTGCCAAGGGAACAGTCAGATAAGAGACAGCTGAGCCCACATGTGCACAATGGATGGAGAAAGAGAGTCAGAAGGGACCCTCCCTAGTTGCCCAGGCTGTAAAGGAGATGGGGGGGGGGGGATTTGTTCTTTCAGACTTCCAAAGCCCTTGTAGTCGTAAGTGAGAGGGAGCAGAGAAACACTGCCAAAGGAAGGGTCAGATAAGAGACAGCTGACCCCACAGCTGCACAATGGAAGGGCGAGAAATTCAGAAGGGACCCTCCCTAGTTTCTCAGCCTGCAAAGGAGAAAGGGAGA
The DNA here is from genome assembly GCF_964273705.1 of Natrix helvetica. Classification (NCBI taxonomy): domain Eukaryota; kingdom Metazoa; phylum Chordata; class Lepidosauria; order Squamata; family Natricidae; genus Natrix; species Natrix helvetica. The sequence goes on along the minus strand of NC_138551.1, from coordinate 152,885,578 downwards.
GGACTGTACTTTCAAATTTGCAAGGTTCTTGTGGTAGTGTGTGGGAAAGAGCTTTGGAGACAAGGAAAAGAGAGACAGCCAAGGGAAGGGTCAGATAAGAGACCGCGTAGTCCAGAGCTACTTAATGCACAGGGCAAGAAGCTCAGAAGGGACCCTCCCTAGTTTCCCAGGCTGTCAAGGAGACCGCGGGAGAATTGTACTTTCAGACTTGCAAGATTCTGGTAGGCCTAGATGAGAAGGACGTTGGGATGTGAGACAAAGAGACACAGCCAAGGGAACGGTCAGATAAGAGACTCCATAACCTCCCCCTGGATATTGGAAGGGGTTAAGAAGCTCAGAAGGGACCCTCCCTAGTTTCTCAGGAGACCACGGGAGAATTGCATTTTCAGACTTGCAAGAATTCTTGTAGGGATGGGTGAGAAGGACCTTGGGAGACGAGAAAAGGAGACACAGCCAAGGGAAGAGTCAGATAAGAGACCGCTTAGCCCTCAGCTGCATGATGAGTGGAGAAAGAGACTCAGAAGGGACCCTCCCTAGTTTCTCAGGCTGTAAAGAAGAGGGGGGGGGGAATTGTACTTCCAGACTTGCAAGACTCTGCTAACACAACTTTACAATAAACGAGGATTACTTTATTTGGCTGCTTCTCCTGTCCAGCCGACCTGGCTAGACCAACATCCGTCCTTCTTTCTTTCATACACCTGCAGTCGTCCAATGTTTGGCAAGAAGGCAAGGGTGCGAAACAGGCCATCGGGATTCCCAGGAAAGACACACTCACCTCGGCGGTATGGCTTAACCACGACCCTCGCGGTGTGCAACGGGCCGAGTTTTTCTCGCCGTGTGTACAACAGACGAAAAGCTGCCGAGTCAGCGATGGCGTTCCCGAGAAGGCCCGAATGCTCGTGTTTGCCCTCCGGGAAAGCTTTCTCCGCCTCTCTCCACTCTTGACATTCCCAGGAGATAACCTAATCAAAGCTACAGATGCATTGGTGAGGGGGAGGGGGGCGGAATCGCAAATGCCAGATGTTTGCTTTATATGACCTCTCCGTGCTGACAAGCAGACGTATGTAAGGCAGGGAAGGAACCATTTCTTGTGTGAGTGAGTGTGTGATAGTGTCTGTTTGCATCTTCACAACCAGGGGTGGGATTGAAAAATTTTAGCAAATGGTTCCCTGCCCGGTTGCTGGGTGGGCGTGGCCATGTGGGGTGTGGCCTACTACCTGTTTGGGGAACCAGATGCAAAATTATCATCTGGTTTGCTTGAACCAGTCTGAACCGGCTGAATCTCCCACTTGCTCACAACTGCATTTGCACACCGGTCTGGCAGTTCAGACTCTTGGACACACTCTGAAAACCCTGGGTGCAAATTAGGTGGAGGGGGAGGGGGGCTGTGTCCCTGTGGCTCGGCCCCAAACATCCCTTTTTACAGCTAGTCCTCTAGTTGTTGTTTCTTCTTCTTCTTCTTCTTCTTCTTCTTCTTCTTCTTCTTCTTCTTCTTCTTCTTCTTCTTCTTCTTCTTCTTCTTCTTCTTCTTCTTCTCCTCCTCCTCCTCCTCCTCCTCCTCCTCCTCCTTCTCCTTCTCCTCTTCCTCCTGCCTTCTTCTCCTCTTTCTCCTCCTCCTCCTCCTCCTCCTCCTCTTTCTTCTTCTCCTTCTTCTGTCGTCGTTGTCTCCCCCTCCTTCTCCTGTCTTCTCCTTCTCCTGTTGTTGTCGTCGTCTTCTTCTCTTTATCTCCTCCTCCTCCTCCTTTTTCTCCTGTCATCCTCTCCTCCTCCTGTCTTCTCCTCCTCCTCCTCTTTCTTCTCCTTCTCCTCCTCCTGTCTTCTTCTTCCTCCTCCTCCTCTTTGTCTTCTTTGCAACTGTCTCCTATTTATGACGGTTGCTGTGTCCCAAGTTTATGTTGATTCCCTTTTGCAACTTTCCGACAAGCCAACGAGAAAGCCAAGTTCCCTTAACACTCAGGTTCCTAACTTATCTAACTGCAGGGATTCACTTAGGGATGGAGGCAGGACAGGTTATAAAATGGGGCAAGACTCACTTAACAAACACCTCACTTAACAACTGTAGCCTCGGTTGTGGTTCTAAGCCGAGGACTGCCAACATGGACTCTTGTCCAAAACCTGAACTGATGTTTTCGTCTCGTGGGGGGAAAAAATTTCACCCAAAGTTATTGGGGGAAGATATAATTTCTCTTCCGTCACTGTTGTTTTTCCAGCAAGATGATGAATCTAGCAGCCCTTAATCAATTTCTTTTAAAGCAAATTGACTCTTGCTTCGCCTTGGACCAACAATTTATAGGCAACAAACAACTATTGGCACATTTATCAAAGAAAACATGGAGCTTAAATTACCGTTAAAGTAGCAGCCGGCAATCAGTAGCGAAAGAGCTGGAGTTATTTTGGCTGCGAAGATCAAGGTGGGATTTTTTTTTTCAAAAAAAAGCTCTCGACTCAGTGAGATGTCACAGGGGGAATGATTTGGTGGCCACCCGAAGGCCAGCCCCTGCCTTTAGACAACGTGTCTTGTGTATCCGTGCGGTTGTGTAGATGGAACAAGCCGGAGAGATGAATAAATTGGGTCAGGAAACGATTGCCTGAGAATTCTGTGAGAAGGATGAGAAGAGGAAGGAAAAAGAAGAGGAGTAGGAGTAGAAGGAGGAGGAAAAAGGAGAGGGAGAAAAAAGGAGGAGAAGTGGGGTAGAACAAGGAGAAGGAGGAAGTGAAGAATGACAAGGAGAAGGAAGATGCGAGGAAGGACAAGGAGTGGAGGAGGAGGAGGAGGAAGAAGAAGAAGGAGAGGGGGAGAAGGAGAAGGAAAAAGGAAGAAAAAAAGGAGAGAAAGAGGAGGAGGAGGAGAGGTGGGGGTAGAACAAAGAGAAGGTGGAAGTGAAGAATGACAAGAAGAAAGAAGAGGCGAGGAAGGACAAGGAGTGGAGGAGGAGAAGTAGATGGAAGGAGGAGGAGGAGGGGAGGGGAGGAGGAGAAGGAGAAAGGAAGAAAAGAAAGAGATGAAGAGGAAGAAAAATAGGAGGACGAGAAGTCGGATAGAACAAGGAGAAGGATGAAGTGAAGAATGACAAGGAGAAAGAAAAGGTGAGGAAGGACAAGGAATGGTGGAGGAGGAGGAGATGGAAGAAGAAGAAGGGAAGGGGAGGAGAGGAGAGGAGGAGACGGAGAAGGAGAAAGGAAGAAAAAGAGGAAGAGAGGGAGAAAAAGAGGAGGAGGTCGGATAGAACAAGGAGA
>NC_138551.1:152849841-152877341 GCF_964273705.1 Natrix helvetica | reverse complement strand
CTCTCTTCACATTGATTGATTGATGGATGGATGGATGGATGGATGAAAATGGTCTATGGTCTCCTGCTTGAGCAGAGGGTTGGACTAGAAGACCTCTAATGTTCCTTCCAGCTCTATTTTGATTGATTGATTGATTGATTGGAATGGCGTAGGGTTTCCTGCTTGAGCAGGGGGTTGGACTAGAAGACCTCTAATGTTCCTTCCAGCTCTATTCTGATTGATTGATTGATGAATGGATGGATTGAAATGGTCTAGGGCCTCCTACTTAAGCAGAGGGCTGGACTAGAAGACCTCCGAGGTCCCTTCCAGCTCTATTCCGATTGATTGATGGATGGATGGATTGAAATGGTCTAGGGCCTCCTACTTAAGCAGAGGGCTGGACTAGAAGACCTCCGAGGTCCCTTCCAGCTCTATTCCGATTGATTGATGGATTGAAATGGTCTAGGGCCTCCTACTTAAGCAGAGGGCTGGACTAGAAGACCTCCGAGGTCCCTTCCAGCTCTATTCCAATTGATTGATTGTTTGATTGATTGGAATGGCGTAGCGTCTCCTGCTCCAGCAGGAGGTTGGACTAGAAGACCTCCAAGGTCCCTTCCGACTCTGTTATTCTGCACCAGCGTCCTTGTTAGCTTCCGGTATCTGGGAACTGACCAAGGCTGTAGAAAAAGGGGACCGTTTCTCTCCACGTTCTTCCTGCCTTTTCAACAGCTGCAGGGCCCGGCGGAGAGTCAGCAGTGAGGGCTGCTGTGTGCTTTATGAGAGCCAAGGCCGCCGTGTTGATAATTAGCAACCGTCAAGCATCTATCAAATGCAAATGCGATCCGGGAAAGCTGCAGCTGGTGCTAGGAGAGCCCTCATATTTCACGGTGGCCCCGTGCAAAAACCAACCGACCGATCCACCAGGATCCGTTGCTGGGAAACGATGGCTTTTAAGTGGTCTTCCGAAAGCATCTCACGGCTGGCCTTTGGGTCCAGTCTTTGCAAGAGGAAGAAGACAGTTCAACCGTTCTTTGAGTGACCGTCCAACGTTGCAACGGCTGTCAGGTTTTCCCAAAATGCCCTAATTGATTCATGAGCCCCGGACCAAACTTCAAAAGAAAACTAGTCATTTATTAGGAGCACTTATTTTTGGCTGGTAAAAAAAAGGGGGGAATTTAGAACCATTTTTTCACACTTATGGCGGTTGCACGTCCCCGCGGGCATGTGATCAAAATTCAGAGGCTTGGCAACTGGCATGTGCTTATGACGGTTGCAGCGTCCCCCGGGGTCACCTGATCAAAATTCAAAGGCTTGGCAACTGGCATGTACTTGTGACAGTTGCTGTGGTCCCGTGATCCCATTGTGTGACCTTCTGACGAAGTCCATGGGGAAGCCAGTATTGTGGCCTGTCAGCCGCCGGGCCCCTCCAGCAGCCAAATCAGAGGAGGAGGTGGAGGCGTGGGAGTGAGGGGGAAGAGGGAATGGAGCTAGTGGAGAGGGGGGGTGGAGCCTGAGCCATCCGTCACCCCTCTGATGGAGAGTCAAGAGCCCTCAGGTCTGGAGGTGGCTGATGAGGAAGAGGAACTGATGCGCAGAAAGCACAGAGGAGAGGAGAGCAGTGGAAATCTATGGGCCGGTCCTTGGGAGGGAATTCCTAATAAAGGAATCTATTGCTTCAACTACAAAGGGTTTGTTGTGTTTGGGGAGCTGGGACAACCAGATTTGCTTAAAAACCCGTAAAACAGTCGCAGCGATTTGCTTAACAACCACAGCAAGCGGGGTCGTAAGATGGGACAAAAATCCGCTTCACAGACGGCTTGAAGTGTTTGGCCTTCCCAGCAGTTGTACATCGAACGCTACCTTCCTTGGAAGGGCTGCGAATGTACCAAAATGCACACGCAAACACATCAACACCCACCAGGATGTGATCTTTTGTTTCTCTCTTGACATTTACGGCAGAGTATAAACAGAGCGTTGTTATTCTTTGCCAAATCACCGATCTCCGTGGGGAGAAATAATGGGGGCCGTGGATGAGACGGAAAAACTCCCGGCTCCGGAAGGCTGCCGGCTATAAAACAGAAAAGCGATGAGCAGAAAATTGAAGCCATCGTGAAGGTGTCACGTCTGGGGGTCTCCGAGAGGGAAATTGTCCCGGATGAATAAGTTGGATTCCTTCATGAGCCTTAAGGGTGGGGGGGGGGGCAGTTGAAGGCCACGTTAGAGGACTCCCCCTTGCTACCACGGCTGCCCTTGCAGACAGCCGGACCCCCGCAGCCTTCCCCCCATTTCCATGCAAGGCGAGGAGAGAAGCAAGCTGACAGATTTCCTGACAGTGAGGACAATTAATCAGTGGATGGACTAGAAGACCTCCGAGGTCCCTTCCGACTCTGTTATTCTGTCATATAATCCCAGAGCAATTAATTAGTGGAAGGATTTGCCTCCAGAAGTTGTGGATGGACTAGAAGACCTCCAAGGTCCCTTCCGACTCTGTTATTCTGTCATATAATCCCAGATCAATTAATTAGTGGAAGGATTTGCCTCCAGAGGTTGTGGATGGACTAGAAGACCTCCAAGGTCCCTTCCGACTCTGTTATTCTGTCACATAATTCCAGATCAATTAATTAGTGGAAGGATTTGCCTCCAGAAGTTGTGGATGGACTAGAAGACCTCCAAGGTCTCTTCCGACTTTGATATTTTATTGTTCTTTAATCCCAGATCAATTAATTAATTGCCACCAGAAGTTGTGAATGCTCCAACGCTGGAAGTTTTTAAGAAGAGGCTGGACACCACATTTGTCCGAAATGGTATAAAGTTTCCTGCTTGAACAGGGGGCTGGACTAGAAGACCTCCAAGGTCCCTTCCAGCTCTGTTATCCTGCTATTCCATAATCCCACATCAATTTGTCAGTGGAATAACTGAGCCTTCAGAAATCCATCGTCAGAAAGGATGAGATTCCTTTTTTTTTTGCCTGGGGAGGAGGGGGCCTTGCCATCTCCCCCCCCCCAAAGGAAACTAAAGCCGATCTCCCTTCCCTTCCCCTGCAATTCAATTCTGCGCTTGGCAGTCCAGGGTCAGTTTATCTTCCCCTCCTGAGGTTTAAGGCTGGGGGGGGGGGGCGTAATAGGTTCACCTGCCTTGGGTCACCCATCCGAGAGATTTGGGGGATGAGAGGAGCAGGGAAGCCGGGTTTAATAGCCTGCTCCACCCTGCCACACATATGCCCCCCAACACCTCCGGACAAAGGCCTCTTCAAGGCATTGCATTTAGTGGCAGAGAGGTTGGGTGAAGCCCCGGAGAGAGGAGGACGGACTCCCTCCGTGCCCCTCTTGACACGGAATAGAATAACAGAGTTGGAAGGGACCTTGGAGGTCTTCTAGTCCAACCCCTTGCTCAGGATAAGAGACCTTAAAACTGTTTCCCGGAGAAATGGTTGTCCAATAGAACTCCCCAATCTTACTCTCTTAATCCAGAGTAACAGAGTTGGGAGGGGATCTTGGAGGGCTTCCCATCCAACCCCCTGATTGAGATCATTCCAGGCCAAAGCCTCCAGGGATGAAGCTCCCACAACTTCTGGTGGCCAGCTGTTCCACTGATGAATTGTCCTCACGTTCAGGAAATTCTTCCTTGGTTCCATGTTGCCTTCTCTCCTGGATGAGTTTCCATCCGTGGCTTCTTCTCCTGCCTTCTGGTGCTTTGGAAAATAAGTGGACCCCTTCCTCTTTTGGGGGGCAGCCCCTCAAACACTGGAAGGCTGCTCTCATGTCTCCCCTAAATCCTTCTTTTCATCAAAATAGACCTGCCCAGGTCCTGCAACCGTTCTTCCTATGTCTTCTCCTCCAGGCCCCTGATCGTCATTGTTGCTCTTCTCTGCACCCTTTCTAGAGCCTCCACGTCTTTTTTTGTCATTGTTTAGTTTTGGGATCCCCTAGATTCCCCCCCCCCCTGCCCTTTGCCCCCCCCCTTTGCTTCCCTTTCTTCACCTAACTTTATTCTCCAGAATTCAGGTTATGGACTGAATTGCATGCAGCCTCATTCATCATCGCTAATATAGTTTTCATTGAGCTCAATGGGTTTCACTTTAAATCTATCTCCAGGCTAATGATAATAATGATAATAATATAATGATCCCTAGGACGCTGGCAGCAAACCTTTTATCAACCCTTAGCACCAGTCACTGGTATTTGTAATGCATTTTTGAATGTTCAGTTGGCTGAGTTTCATGTTTAATGAATAAAAGAAATAATAATAATAATAACAACAACAACAACAGGGTTAATCTTTGGTGAGATTCACAGCCTTTGGGGCTGGTTGGTAGCCCAACAGCTCGAGTCCTAACCAAGGACCTAGGAACTGTTAAGGTAACGTCAGAGGATATAAGTTGTTCCAAGTAGGGTAGTTTTTTTTAGAATCAGACTGTTCAAGTCAAGTAAATTTAGGATTTCCAAATAGCGAGGGAGCCCTTTAGGTATTACTCCAAGGGCTCCAATTACAATCGGGACAACACACGATTTCTTTTTCCACAGTCGCTCAACCTCAATTTGCAAGTCCCGGTATTTTGTGATTTTTTCTTGCTGTTTATCTTCAATTCATGCACCTCCAGGCATTGCAATGTCAATGAACCAAACTTTCTTCTTTTCAATTATTGTTATGTCAGGTGTGTTGTAGGCCAAGTGCCTGTCAGTCTGGATTCTGAAGTCCCACAAGATCTTGACTTTCTCATTCTCTAAAACCTTCTCAACCTGATGGTCCCAGTGGTTTTTGCTGTACTCCAGTCCAAACTTTTGGCACAATTTCCAGGGAATGATCTTAGCAACGCGGTCATGGCGTTGTAGGTAGACAGTTTGTGAAATTTTGCTGCACCCGCTGATCAAGTGGTCGACTGTCTCGTCTTTCTCATTACAGAGGCGACATTTGCTGTTGGTGGTAACATGTTGAATTTTTGCCTTCATGCAGTTTGTGGCTGAGGCTTGTTCTTGAGCTGCCAAAATAAAGCCTTCTGTTTCTTTTTTCAGTATTCCTGATCTTAACCAGTTCCAAGTTGTTGTTGTTGTTGCTGTTATTGTTATTATTATTATTATTATATCTATCCACAGTGGCGTTTGTGGGCAAAAATGAGGCGCTACTTATTTAGCAGAAAATGCACATAAATAATAAACACATTGGCAGCCGTGGGAAAGTCTGCAATTTTTTTTTTCCTGAGTGGCATCGCCCTGCGACACGGGAAAATTATATTGCAACCCCCAAGTCTTGATATTCTTTTCCGTTTCCCCTCCTTCCCCTTCGTGGAATTTAAACATTTAATTCCGCCAGCAACTACTGTATATCAATTATACTCACTACTAAATAATCAGTCGGTGAAGCGATCTTGCTGTGTTCAGGGGTTTGCTTGAAGAAAAGTTTGACTGTACGACGACTTCTAATTTCAATTTCTTTTGCTAGCCGAGGCAATTATGGCTGAGTTTGCCCAGCACTCTCCTCAACGCGCTTTCTGAATTAAGCTCATTTTCTGCATCATGCAGTACGGTGGACAGAAAAAGCATCAACAAGCCACGTCTGCACCGGGATTGGGGCTGATCAGGCTTGGATTGACCCGTTTCTTGGGTGAAGCCCCGAACCCGGGTTGGTAAACCATGATTGCTATCTTCACTAAGACCCGCAAGAGATGATCTGATTCCCACAACCTTCTTCCTCCCTCCCTCCCTCCTCCCTCTCTCTTTCTCTCTCTCTCTTTCTTTCTCTTCTCTTTCTCCCTCTCCTTTCTCTTTTTCTCCTCTCTTTCTCTTTCCTCTCTTTTTCTCTTTCCTCTCTCTCTCTTTCTCTCTCTTTTTCTCTCCTCTCTCTTTCTCTCTCCTCTCTCTGTCTTTATCTCTCTCTCTCTCCTCTCTCTCTTTCTCTCTCTCTCTTTCTCTCCTCTTTCTCTCTCTCTCCTCTCTCTCTCTATTTCTCTCTCTCCTCTCTCTCTCCCTTTCTCTCTCATGTTTATCTATTGTATGGTATCTATCCATCCATCCATCCATCCATCCATCCATCCATCCATCCACCTATTATAATCAAGCAGGGGGTTGGATTAGAAGACCTCTGAGGTCCCTTCCAGCTCTATTTTGATTGATTGATTGGTTGATTGATTGGAATGGTTTAGGGTCTCCTGCTTGAAGCAGGGGGTTGGATTAGAAGACCTCCGAGGTCCCTTCCAGCTCTATTTTGATTGATTGATTGATTAGAATGATCTAGGGTCTCCTGCTTGAGCAGGGGGTTGGATTAGAAGACCTCCAAGGTCCCTTCCCGGAACAGAGAGATGGATGGATGGATGATAGATAGATAGAATACATGTTGGACAGATGGACGGATGGATGGATGAAACAGCTTTCCTCTGTAGCTGTGCATGCTCCAATAATGGAGGTTTTTAAGAAGAAATTAAACCACCGTTTGTTCGGAATAGTGTAGGATCTCCTGCCCGAGCAGGGGGTTGGACTAGAAGACCTCTTAAGGCCCCTTCCGACCCTATTCTTCTATGTTCCGTGTTAGACGTCAGAAGCAACTTGGGATTGCAGCGAGCTGGACCACCATCTGCCCAGAATACTTTCCAGGTTTTATGAGCCCATCCCGGGGCCCCTTGAGAGATGCTTGCTAAGCTACGGGCTCCCCAGGTGGGCTTTGGACGACACCTGTCGTGCCTTTGCAGCCGAGGCTGCCTTGTCAGCTCTGCACCTGGAGAAGCTGCCTGGTCCCTGCAGGTGTGCTCGGTTGCTCATCTCCACGGCCAAGCAGGACACTAACGGGCCGTTAATAACGCCGGGAAGGCGATTCATAAATTATGAATTTTGCAAAACGAGCTGGGGGGGGGGCTGACCTTTGGGGGAAAGCGCCACCTGTCCTTCTCAAGCTCACTTCATCTTCATCGCCCGTCGCAAATTTCCAGGGGCAGAGATATCGTTTTCATCCTGAGCCTAGCTGGCTGTGATTCATACCTCTGCTATGGCGTGAGTTTATAAGCGCACGGAATCGGGACTGGCTTGAAAGGCCAAGTTTCTAGTCCACATTGCACGCATCTCTCTGCACCTGGATGATTGGGCTCACTGTCAGGAGGTCCCTCCTTGGTTCTAGGTTGCTTCTCGCCTTGATTTACCTGTCCTTTGGAGCAGGGGTCTCCAACTTTGGCCACTGTAAGACTTGGGGACTTCAACTCCCAGAGTTCCTCAGCCAGTCATGGACTTCAACTCCCAGAATTCCTCAGGGGTCTCCAACTTTGGCCACTTTAAGACTTGGGGATGACTGGCTGAGGGACTCGGGGAGTTGAAGTCCCCAAGTCTTAAGGTTGGAGACCCCCGAGGAATTCTGGGAGTTGAAGTCCCCAAGTCTTAAGATTAGAGGCCCCTGAGGAATTCTGGGAGTTGAAGTCCACAACTGGCTGAGGAACTCTGGGAGTTGAAGTCCCCAAGTCTTAAGCTTGGAGACCCCTGAGGAATTCTGGGAGTTGAAGTCCATGACTGGCTGAGGAATTCTGGGAGTTGAAGTCCCCCAGTCTTAAAGCAAGAGGTCCAATCTTAAACTCCGGAGAAGTTTCCTGGCAGTGAGAACCATTCCAGGTTCTCCTGCTTGAGCAGAGGGTTGGGCTAGAAGACCTCTGAGGTCCTTGATTCTATGTTCTATTGGGTCATTTGTTACGAGAGGCCTCAGCTGGAAGATGGGGCTTCATGGACCGGTATGTGCCAACGTCCACATTGAATCCCTTCCCGGGTGGGTCAGAAGGGGAGAAGGAGGACCAAGCTAGAAAGGATGAGGGAGAGTTCATTCCCCCCATCCCACCCGTCTCGAGAAACGTCCGGCTTCTCCTGGCCCTCACCGGAATGCTCCCTTCCCAGCCAATTGGACCTTTCTGGCAGGAAAAAAAACCACAGCCATAATTACTCGGTGGAGCAGGGAGTTGGCGCTGAATGCTGATGGCTGCGGGAAAGTCACCTTGCCTTGCAAGCCGCACGCCTGGGTGGCATCCAAGCTCCGGTTTCTCTCTCCTCGTGGAGGTCACCTCTGCCCAGAGCTTGTCAACAGTTCCCGAAATGGCCGTAGAAGAAGGTAGAGCAGTAGGGCTGGAAGGGGCCCGGGAGGCCCTCTAGTCCAACCCCGCCTTGAGCAGGAGAGTAGACCCTATCCCAATCCAAGGACCGTGCGGTCTCTTCTGGGGGAACCTCCAGGGAGGGAGCAGCCACAATTTCTGGAGGGAAGCTGTTCCATCCATGCGTCCGTCCGTCCGTCCATCCGTCCATCATTGGTCGGTCTGTCTACCTATCTGCCTGCCTGCTTGTCTTTCTTTCTTTCTTTTCTGCCATCCATCCATCCATCTTCCTTCCTTCCTTCCTTCCTTTCTTCTCTCTCATCCACCCACCTTTCTTTCTTTCTTTCTTTCTTTCATTCTTTCTTCCTTCGCAGTCATCCATCCTTCTTTCTTTCTCTTTCTTTTCTGCCATCTTTCTTTCTTTTATGTCATCCATCTTCTTTCCTTCCTTTCTTTCTTCTCTCCCTCTCCATCCATCTACCCACCCACCTTTTTTTCTTTCTTTCTTCCTTCCTTCCTTTGCAGTCATCCATTCTTCTTTCTTTCTCTTTCTTTTCTGCCATCCATCTTTCTTTCTTTCTTTTCTGTCATCCATCCACCCATTCATCTTCCTTCCTTCCTTTCTTATTTCTTTCTTTCTGTCTTTCTTCTCTCTCATCCATCCATCTACCCACCCACCCACCCTTCTTTCCCTCCCTCCTTCCTTTTTTCTTTCTTTCTTTCTTTCTTTCTTTCTTTCTTTCTTTCTTTCTTTCTTTCTTTCTTTCTTTCTTTCTTCTCTGTCATCCATCCATCTTTCTTCCTCTTTCTTTTCTGCCATCCATCCATCCATCCTTCTTTCTTTCTTTCTTTTTTTCTTTCTTTCTTTCTTTCTTTCTTTCTTTCTTTCTTTCTTTCTTTCTTTCTCTCTTTTCTGTCATCCATCCATCCATTCATCTATCTATCTGCCCAAGCAGGAGACCCCCTACCACCATTTCAGACAAATGGCTGCCCAGACTCTTTCTCAAAATCTCCAGTCATGGAGCACTCATAACTCCAGGAGATAAGCAGATTAATTGCTTTCATTGTCAGGAAATTCTTCCTTAGTTCCACGTTGCTTCTCTCCTGGACGAGTTTCCATCCATTGCTTCTTCTCCTGCCTTCAGGGGCTTTGGAAAATAAGTGGACCCCCCCCCCTCTTCTTTCTGGGGAAGCCCCTCAAGTACTGGAAGTCTGCTGTCGATTCCTTCATAATTCTTCTTTTTGTTAGATTAGACATACTTAGTTCCCTCATTGTTCATTTGAAGGTACCATCCATCCCTCTATCCTTCCATCCATCCCTCCATCCATCTATCCATCACATCTCATCTGGAGCAAATGTTAGCTTTGAGTAGCCCACCCTATTCCCCCTCTTGCCTCGGCTCTTTATTTATTTCAGCTATTTATTAATTAATCAAATTTGCATCGCTGCCCATTTCACCAAAGGAGACTCTGGGCAGTGAACCAGAATCAATAAGAACAATGAGTAAAAAAAACCATCTATCTATCTATCTATCTATCTATCTATCTATCTATCTATCTATCTATCTATCATCTATCTATCTATCTATCTATCTATCTATCTATCTCTTATCTATCTATCTATCATCTATCTATCTATCTCTTATCTATCTATCTATCATCTATCTATCTATCTATCTATCTATCTATCTATCTCTTATCTATCTCTTATCTATCTATCTATCATCTATCTATCATCTATCTATCATCTATCTATCTATCTATCTATCTATCTATCTATCTATCTATCTATCTCTTATCTATCTATCTATCTATCTATCATCTATCTATCTATCTATCTATCTATCTATCTATCTATCTCTTATCTATCTATCTATCATCTATCTATCATCTATCTATCTATCTATCTCTTATCTATCTCTTATCTATCTATCTATCTATCTATCTATATCTATCTATCTATCTATCTATCATCTATCTATCTATCTATTATCTCTATCTATCTATCTATCTATCTATCTATCTATCTATCATCCATCTATCTATCTATCATCTATCTATCTATCTATCCATCCATCCATCCATCCATCTATCATCTATCTATCTATCTATCTATCTATCCATCCATCCATCCATCCATCCATCCATCTATCATCTATCTATCTATCTATCCATCCATCCATCCATCCATCCATCTATCATCTATCTATCTATCTATTTATCTATCTATCTATCTATCTATCATCTATTATCTCTATATCTACACTTTATTAATAAACATAATAAAAGCTAGAAGCTTTCCCTCCCCCTCCCCCTCCCCCCGCATGCAGAATAGGAGCCAAGTTATCCTCAATGTTTAAATTAAGTTAAATTTAAAATTAAGTTTAAGATGATTTAAGAAAGCAGGAAGGGAAACGTTGCTGAGCCTACAATGCTGGTTTGAAGAAGGGCCCAGACTCTTGAGTGTTAGGCACCGACAGAAGGCAATGTTTGTAACTCAGGGTTGAATTGGGAGGTCCTTGGTGGTCTCTGAGCTTGGTGGTATTTCTTGCAGACGTTTCATGACCCAACTAGGGAACATCATCAGTGCTGGAAGGGAGTGGAGTTTGTGGAGAGGAGGAGGAGGAAGAGGAGAAGAAGAGGAAGAGGAGGAGGAGGAAGGACAAGGGGAAGGGGAAAGAGAGGAGAAAGAACTGTGGGGCCCTTGGTGCTCTCTGAGCTTGGGGGTATTTCTTGCAGACGTTTCAAAACCCAACTAGGGAACATCATCAGGGCTAGAAGGGAGTGGGGTTTGCAAGGAGGAGGAGGACTGTGAGGTCCTTGGTGGTCTCTCAGATTGGTGGTTTTCTTTGCAAATGTTTCATGACCAAACTGATGATGTTACCTAGCTGGGTCGTGAAACGTCTACAAGATTGCCTGCAAATTCAGAGAGCACCAAGGACCCCCAAAGTCGTCGTCCTCCTCCTCCTCCTCCACCTCCACCTCCACCACCACTCCCTTCCAGCACTGATGGCGTTACCTACTTGGGTAATGAAACGTCTGCAAGAAAACCACCAAGCTCAGAGAGCACGAAGGGCCCCACAGCCTGTGTTAAGTCTATTTATTTATTTATTATTATTTTTAAAATGGCATCTGAAGCAAAGGAAGGGAAAAAAAAACCTCTTGTTTTCCAGCCGAAGGAAGAGTAGCAGAGCTTTTAAGCCGTCATTCTCCGGCGAAAGCAAGATTTATGGACAGGTGTTATTAAACTATGACGGCATTGGGAGAAAAGAACGGCAGTTTCTGGCCGGGGTTCGCCCCCATCATTTCTTTCTTACTATTAAGAGGCCTCTTTAAACAAAAATAAAAATAAAAAATTGGATTTAAAAAAAAGTCAAACGGGGTGGGCAACGAAGAGGCTTCCGAAGACAGGAATACCGCTTGTCCTCGACTTACGACGACTGTTGAGTCCAGAATTCCTGCTGTTAAGCTGGACGGTTGTTCAGGGAGTTTTGTCCCTTTTTATGACCTTTCCAGCCATGGTCATAAAGCGAATCCTACTCTATCTCTCTCCCCCCTCCCTCTTTCCCTCTCTCCTTTCTCTCCGCCTCCCTCTCTTTCTTTCTCCTTCTTTCTCTCCTCTCTGCCTCTCTCCCCCTCTTTTTTCTCCCCCTCTCCCCCTCTCTTTCCCTGTCTCTCTCCTCTCTCCCTCTCTCTCCTTATCTTTCTCTCTTCCTCTCTCCTTTCTCCCCTCCCCTCCCTCTCTTTCTCCTTCTCTCCATCCTCCCTCTCCTTCCCTCTCTCCTTTCTCTCTCCTTCTCTTCTTCCTTTTCTCCTTCTCTCCCTCTTGTTCCCTCTCTTCCTCCCCCTCTCCTTCTCCTCTCCCTCCCACTCCCCCTCTCCTTCCCTCCTTTCTCTCTCCTTCTCTCCCTCCACTCTCTCCCATTCTTGTTCCCTCTCTCCTTTCTCTCTCCTCCTCTTCTTCCTTTTCTCCTTCTCTCCCTCTTGTTCCCTCTCTTCCTCTCTTCCTCCCCCTCTCCTTCTCCTCTCCCTCCCACCCCCCACTCTCCTTCCCTCCTTTCTCTCTCCTTCTCTCCCTCCCCTCTCTCCCATTCTTGTTCCCTCCCTCCTTTCTCTCCTTCTGTTTCTCTTCTCTCCCATCCTCTCCCTCTCTCCTTCTCTCCCCCCTCCCTTTACCCTACCCCTCCCTGGATTGTAGCCCTCGCCCTCCCGTCTGCCCCTGCCCCAAACCCCCCTTTCAGAGGCCTTTCCTGGGCTCAGGAGCCGAGTGTTAATTTTGGCTCTTGCTCCCCACCGAAGCAGCAAAAGCCTTTTCCTTGGCCTCTCTTCTTCTTCTTCTTCTTCTTCTTCTTCTTCTTCTTCTTCTTCTTCTTCTTCTTCTTCTTCTTCTTCTTCTTCTTCCTTCTTTTTCTCCTCCCCCTCCCCCTCCCCCCTGGAAATGCCCCCCGCCCGGCATCCTTAATGGAGCCTGGGTTTTGCAAGAGGATTCAGGGGGTTGTACCAGATGCCCCATCAATGCCGGAGCGGCTCATTGCCTTCTCCTCGGTCGGTGACACACGGCCGTTATTTGCGCCGCTGATAAGATGCGGCTTCCCTTCCCTGATCTGCCTGGCTTCATTTATTCATCCGTCCTTCCCTCGTTCCTTCCTCGGCTTCCTTGGATTAAGCACGGATTTCCCTCTGGAAGGAAGGAAGGAAGGAAGGAAGGAAGGAAGGAAGGAGGGGAGGAATATTTTTCCCCTGGATGAAGATAATAATAATAATAATAATAATAATAATAATAATAATAATAATAATAATAATAATAATAATAATAATATCACCCACATTTTGCATTGCAGAGCTTGAATGGCCAATTCTTGGCTTTTTCTTTGGTCTTGTGACCCCCCCCACCCCCACCCCCAGTTGGAGAATTAAAGTACGGGAACTCTTTGACTCTCTTCTGCCTTCCTTCCTTCTCCTTCCCTTCTCTCTCTCTTCTCCCTCCCATCTCCTTCCTTCTCCCTTCTATCTCTCTATTTATCTTCTCCCTCCCTCCCTCCCTCTCCTTTCCTTCCTTCCTTCTTTCCCTTCTCTCTCTCTTCTCCCTCCCATCCCCTTCCTTCTCCCTTCTATCTCTCTATCTCTCTTCTCCCTCCCTCCCTTCTCCTATCTCTCCCCTCCCTCCCTCGTTTCCTTCCTTCTCTCTCCCTTCTCTCTCCCTCCCTTCCTTTCACCTTTCCTTCTTTTTTCCTTCCTTCTCTCTCCCTTCTCTCTCTCGCCTCCCTCCCTCCCTTCTTTCCTCCCTCCCTTCTATCTCTCTTCTCCCTTCCCTCACCCTTCTATCTCTGTCCCACCTCCCTCCCTCCTTCCTTCTCTCTCCCTTCTCTCTCCCTTCTCTCTCTCTATCTCTCTCCTCCCTCCCCATTCACTTTTCTCTTTGTTTCCTTTCTTCTTTCCTCGTCCTTTCTTTACACTGTCTGCCTCTCCTTGCCTGCCCGAGCCATAAAAATGCCCCAAATAATTAAAGTCCTTGGCAGGTAATATGGAAGGGGGCTGAGAGACCCTTTATCTCTCTGAGCAGAGGAGGGTCCCTTGGCTTCCATCAGCCTCCGGCAGGGAAGACAGAGAGTGGCGTCCTCTGCATGGGCCGATAGAAATCTGGGCTCCTCCCTGGGCTGAGGCCACTGGCCACCCACGTCTCATCTGGCAGGCATCTGCACCGAGCAAGGCCCCCTGGCCGGATTGATCGGCATGGCAGGAGATTTATGTGCCAGGAGATGTCAGCTCATTCCTGGCTGTCCCCCTCCTCAGGTTGACCTGGCCCATGAAGGTGCCAGTCGGAGAGGGGGGGGGTGTTGCACAAACCCCTTTGGGGTGCCTTTGGGAGGGGGCAGACCAGACAGCAATGTTTGAAGAGGCGTGTGGACTTCAATTCCCAGAATTCCCCAGCTGCCTGGTATAAAAGAAAGAAGAAAAAGGGAAGATCAAAGAGAGGAAGCTGAAAGAAAGAATGAAAGAAAGAGGGAGAGAAGGGAGGGAAGGAAGAAAGAAAGAGAGAGAAGGAAGGAAGGAAGAAGGAGAAAGATAGAAAGAAAGAAAGAGGGGAGATAAAGAGAAATAGGAAGGGAGGGAGGGAGGGCGGAAGGAAGGAGAGTAAAGGACACCAAGGGAGAAGGAAGAGAAGGAAGGAAGAGAGGTAGGGAGGAAGGAAGGAAGGAAGGAAGGAAGGAATGAGAAAAGCGAAGAAAGAAGCAAGGAAGGAAGGGGAGTGAAGGAGACCAAGGGAGAAGGAAGGAAGAGAGAGAAGAAGGAAGGGGAGGTAGGGAGGAAGGAAGGAAAGAAGGAAAAAATGAAGGAAGGAAAGAAGGAGAAAAGCGAAGAAAGGAAGGGGAGTGAAGGAGACCAAGGGAGAAGGAAGGAAGAGAGAGAAGAAGGAAGGGAAGGTAGGAAGGAAGGAAGGAAAGAAGGGGAAAAAATGAAGGAAGAAGGAAAGAAGGAGAAAAGCGAAGGAAGAAAGGAGCATGAAGGAGATGAAGGGAAAAGGAAGGAAGAGAGAGTAGAAGGAAGGGGAGGTAGGGAGGAAGGAAGAAAAGAAGGAGAAAAGCAAAGAAGGAAGGAAGGAAGGGAGAGCAAACTAGAGTGAAGGAGAAGAAGGAAGGTAGAGAAAGAAGAGGGAGGGAGGGAGGGAGGGAGGAACGTGTGTGTGTCTGTGTGTGTGTGTGTCTGTGTGTCTTTTCTCATTCTGTTTGTTCTTGGTGTAATGTTACCAGCTGAGTCAGCACTTTGTCGGGCGTTTAAAGAAAGGGAGGAAGGGAGGAAGGGGGAAGAGGGGATAAATAATTGAAGACCCCACAGAGAAGACCCTCTCTGGTCCTGGGCGCTGGGTTGGGGTTGTTGTTTTTGAAGTCTCCGTAATCCGTCTCAAAGGAAAAGCTCTCGGGAGCCATTTCCCCCTCCTGCGTGAAGGGGAAGGAATGACCCACATCCAAGGCCCAGAAGGGGGTCTTCGTGGAGAGAGAGGGGGGGGAGAGAGAGAGAGAGAGGAGAGAGAAAGAGAGAGAGGAGAGAAAGAGTGAGAGAGAGAAAGAGGAGAGAGAAAGAGAGAGAGGAGAGAAAGAGTGAGAGAGAGAAAGAGGAGAGAGAAAGAGAGAGAAAGAGAGAGAGAAAGAAAGAGAGAGAGAAAGAGAGAGAGAGAGAAAGAGAGAGAGAAAGAGAGAGAGAGAGGAACAAAAAAGAGAGAGGGGGATAGAAATAGAGGGGAGAAAGGGTGAGAGAGAGAAAGAGGAGAGAGAAAGAGAGAGAGGAGAAAGAGAGAGAGAGGAGAGAGAGGAGAGAGAGAGAGAGAGGGGAGGGAGAAAGAGAGAGAGACAGACAGAGAGAGAGACAGAGAGAGAGAGAGAGAGAGAGAGAATATCAGCCCACAAACCACATTGGTCCCCGAATCCTGGTTAACACCAGGAAGCCCTGATCTACCCAGGTTCGGGGCAGATGGATGGCCGCCCCATCGCACAGCTCCCAATCTAGGTTTTTGAAAAATGAAGTTTTTTTAAAAATGATGCGAGCTAATGCAGAGGAAGGAAGAAAAAAGGAAGGACTAAATGGTATAAGTGGATGGAGAAAAGAAACAAGAATCAATGAAGGAATGTAACAAAACTTAAAAATAACAGTTATGAGTAAAATGAGAAAGTTAAGAATGGTGAAACTCAAATGAAATACAATTGAATGGGAAATAATATAAGGTGAATGCTATGGATTGATAATTGCTATTAGAAAGAACAGGAAGCTCCTGTTTGTATTGCACTGTGTAAATGTGTTGCACGTCTAAGTTTTGTGTGTGTGTATTTTATATGTTTGTTAATAAAAAAGAAAGAAAAAAAAGAAAAAAGGAAGGACATGAAAGAGAGAAGGAAGAAAAGGAAGGGAGGGAAGGAGAGAAGGAGGGAGGAGGGAGGGGAGAGAGAAGGAAGGAGAGAAGGAAGGAGAGAAGGAGGGAGGAGGGAGGGAAGAGCGAGGGAGGAAAGGAAGGAAGGAGGGAGAATGAAGGGGACAGGGGGAGGAAAGAAAGAAGGAGGGAAGGAGGGAGGAGGGAGAGCAGAGAGAAGGAAGGAAAGAAGGAAGGACAGAAGGAGGGAGGAGGGAGGGAAGAGCGAGGGAGGAAAGGAAGGAAGGAGGGAGAATGAAGGGGACAGGGGGAGGAAAGAAAGAAGGAGGGAAGGAGGGAGGAGGGAGGGCAGAGAGAAGGAAGGAGAGAAGGAGGGAGGAGGGAGGGAAGAGTGAGGGAGGAAAGGAAGGAAGGAGGGAGAATGAAGGGGACAGGGGGAGGAAAGAAAGAAGGAGGGAAGGAACAAATGAAAGTAACCAAGGACAGAACCAATCTAGAACCAAGGAAGAATTTCCTGACAGGGAGGATAATTAACCGGTGGAATTACTTGCCACCAGAAATTGTGGCTGCTCCCATCCCTGGATCTTTTAAAGAAGAGACCGGACATTTCCTTGTCCAGAAAGGTCTGGGGTCTCCTGCTTGAGCTGGGGGTTGGACTAGAAGACCTCCGAGGTCCCTCTTCTAATGGCAGGATCCTGGCATCCGGAATGGACCCACATTCTTAGCTTGTTCCTAAGTTGGTTTCTTCCGCACGCCAGACTGTTGAGCAACCTGGCATGATTGACCTTGAGAGCTTCCAAAGGTCATTTCCTCCAACGGCTTCGGGAACTTGTTTTGGGGTCCAAGGGGGCCACGTAGAGCGAACAGTGGAATGGGGTCGTGGACCCCTTATCTAACACCCACCGGGCACACACACACACACACACACACACAACCCGTCTCCCCAGCCTTCAACCAAGGTCTCTGAAGACACACAACATTGCATTCTCCGAACAGCCTTGGGATGCTACAGCTGTTGTAAGTGTATGTGTGTATGTATGTTCCAGCATAACTCTGGAACGCCTGGGCCGTTAAGGAGAGCGAGGGCGGCGTCCTAGAGCGGCAATTGTTTGTGATGTCATGGGAGGGGGAAGGGAGAGCCTGGGCCGTTAAGGAGAGCGAGTGCGGCGTCCTAGAGCGGCAATTGTTTGTGATGTCATGGGAGGGGGAATGGAGAGCCTGGGCCGTTAAGGAGAGCGAGTGCGGCGTCCTAGAGCGGCAATTGTTTGTGATGTCATGGGAGGGGGAATGGAGAGCCTGGGCCGTTAAGGAGAGCGAGTGCGGCGTCCTAGAGCGGCAATTGTTTGTGATGTCATGGGAGGGGGAATGGAGAGCCTGGGCCGTTAAGGAGAGCGAGTGCGGCGTCCTAGAGCGGCAATTGTTTGTGATGTCATGGGAGGGGGAATGGAGAGCCTGGGCCGTTAAGGAGAGCGAGTGCCGCGTCCTAGAGGGGCAATTGTTTGTGATGTCATGGGAGGGGGAATGGAGAGCCTGGGCCGTTAAGGAGAGCGAGTGCGGCGTCCTAGAGCGGCAATTGTTTGTGATGTCATGGGAGGGGGAATGGAGAGCCTGGGCCGTTAAGGAGAGCGAGTGCGGCGTCCTAGAGCGGCAATTGTTTGTGATGTCATGGGAGGGGGAATGGAGAGCCTGGGCCGTTAAGGAGAGCGAGGGCGGCGTCCTAGAGCGGCAATTGTTTGTGATGTCATGGGAGGGGGAATGGAGAGCCTGGGCCGTTAAGGAGAGCGAGTGTGGCGTCCTAGAGCGGCAATTGTTTGTGATGTCATGGGAGGGTGAAGGGAGAGCCTGGGCCGTTAAGGAGAGCGAGTGCGGCGTCCTAGAGCGGCAATTGTTTGTGATGTCATGGGAGGGGGAAGGGAGAGCCTGGGCCGTTAAGGAGAGCGAGTGCGGCATCCTAGAGCGGCAATTGTTTGTGATGTCATGGGAGGGGGAAGGGAGAGCCTGGGCCATTAAGGAGAGCGAGTGCGGCATCCTAGAGCGGCAATTGTTTTGTCACTTCGCAGTTTCCTTGGGAAGCCAGCCGTGACATTCGCCCTCCAGTGGGCTAATGAGGAAATGCTTGATGGATTTGGGGCAAAGTGCCAGAGTCATAGACTGGGCGGAAGAAAGGAGCACATGGGAGGGGGAAGGGAGAGGGCAGGGATGATGGGCATGGGAGTAGGGGGAAGAAAGACGCCACTCAATGGCTCCCGTATGTATGTATGTATGTATGTATGTATGTATGTATGTATGTATGTATGTATGTATGTTTTCGTAGATTTTCACGGGTGTAGGTATGCTGGTCTTGTTATATTTGGGCAAAAACCCGAATACAACAAGACCAGCATATATATATACTTGCTCCTGGCCTTTATCTTATAATACCAGAATATTTTGACTCCCCCCCTCCCCTCCCCCCGGGGGAATCGTGCTTAATACGAAACCCGCGTTGGATGCCCCAGACAATGCATGTTGCTGAACTCAGGTTTTTTCTCCTTAAGTGAGTTTGTGCGTGTGTGAAGAGAGTAACACAGATTTTCTCTTTTCAAAGGGGGAAAAAAAAAACTCATAAGAGATTTAAGTTTTTGGCATCAGTGGCTTTTTTTAAATTGCCAGCGGAATAAAATGTGCAGCGGGGTCTTAATTCAGCTTCACCTTCCTTGTGTTTGGGGTTGTGATTTGAAAACCGTTGTGGAGAGTGAATGATCAGCTGGGAGAACAAACCGAAATCGCCGTAGGTGGTATAATTGGAAAATCCAAGCACTGGCTGGGTGTGTGTGTGTGGTTTTTACCTTCTTTGCTGGAGGAAAGGAGAGAGAGGGAAAGAAGGAAAGAGAGAGAAGGACAGGAAGAGAGAGGGAGAGAGAGAAAGAAAGAAGGAAAGAGAGAGAAGGACAGGAAGAGACAGGGAGAGAAAGGGAGAGAGAGAATGACAGGGAGAGAGAGATGAGAGAGAGAAAGAAAGAAGGAAAGAGAGAAAAGGACAGGGACATAGAGAGGGAGAGAGATATGGACAGAGAGAAGGACAGGGGGAGAGAGATAAGGAGAGAGTGAGAGAAAGAAGGAAAGAGAGAAAGACAGGGAGAGATGAGAGAGTGAGAGAAAGACAGAAAGAGAGAAGGACGGGGACAGAAAGGTACAGAGAGAGAGAGAGAGAAGAAAAAAGACAGGGAGAGAGATAAAGAAAGAATGAAAAAGAGAAGGACAGGGAGAGAGAGATAAGGAGAGAGAAAGAGAAAGAAGGAAAGAGGGAGAAAGACGGGGAGAGAGATGAGAAAGAGAGACGGAAAGAGAGAGGTACAGGGAGGGAGGGAGAGATGAGAGAGAGAGAAAAATAAGAAAAGAGAAGGACAGGGAGAGAGAGAGAGAGAAAGATAGAAGGAAAGAGAGAGAAAAAGAAGAAAAGAGAAGGACAGGGAGAGCGAGATAAGGAGAGACCGATAAGGAGAAAGACAAAGAAGGGAAGAGAGAGAAGGACAGGGAGAGAGAGGGAGAAAGAGAAAGAAGATAATAGAGAGAAGAGGGGTGGAGAGAGAAAGAGATTAATTGATCTGGGGTTATAGAATAACAGAGCTGGAAGGGACCTTGGAGGTCTTCTAGTCTGACCCCCCTGCTTAGGCTCTATAGACCGTTATAGACAGATGGCTATCCAGCATCTTCTTAAAGACTTCCAGTGTTGGGGCTTCAACAACTTCTGGAGGCAAATTCTGTTCCACTGATTAGTTGTTCTCACTGTCAGGAAGTTTCTCCTTAGTTCCAAGTTGCTTCTCTCCTTGATTAGTTTCCACCCATTGCTTCCTGTCCTGCCTTCAGGTGCCTTGGAGAATAGCTTGACTCCCTCTTCTTTGTGGCAACCCCTGAGATATTGGAAGATTGCTATCATGTCTCCCCTGGTCCTTCTTTCTCTTAAGCTAGACATACCCAGTTCCTGCAACCGTTCTTCATATGTTTTACCCTCCAGTCCCCTAATCCTCTTTCTTGCTCTTCTCTGCACTCTCTCCAGAGTCTCCACATCTTTTCTACAATATGTCGACCAAAACTGGACGCATTATTCCAAGTGTGACCTCACTAGTGCGGTATCAAGCGGTATTATCACTTCTGGTGAAGTGACGGTGCCATCCGATAAATAAAATTAACAACTGGCTTCTCGCGACCTTGCTAAGATCAAGAATAAGTGGCACAAAGAGGAGCATGTTAGTTTTAAATGGTATATTAACACGCATGGATAGAGTGGGTGCAGTGGCCTAGGGGTGGGGCTCTCGCCTCACAATCAGCAGGCTGTGAGTTCGATCCTAGGGAGAGGCAGATATTTCTCTCTCTCTCTCTGGGCACAACGAGAATATATCTGTTGAACGAAACTCCGTTCTGGTGACAGGAAGGGCATCTGGCCAGTAAATACTTTAGTTGCCCAGCCTCCTCCCCTCAAGGGATTACGGGGTCTTTAAAATATGAGGATTAACATGCAGGGATACCGTGACATGTTTGCTGAGAGGAAGACCATCTTTGCAACTATCTTGGGGTGGGTGGGGAGGGGTTTCTTCCTCCCTTTGCACCTTCTTCAAGCTTGAAACCTTGCATACATTTCTCCCTAAAAGAAACGACCCAATAATGATCATAATAATAACTCTGAAAGATCAACTAAGATTAAAAAAAAAAAAAAGGATTTTACAAAACAGGCAGAGGGATTTGCAGAGAGACGGTGCTGGCGGAGTGAATTTGCAGATTTTCCTTCTCGTGGGTTTTTGGCAACGCATTTAGCGCTTGCGAAAGGGGTTGCCAGGTTTCCCCCCCCCCCCTTCCTAACGGCTAAATGCTGAGCGGCGTTTTATTTACAAGATGGCAGTAAAAAAAAAAAAGCTGGATGCATTTTGCATTTATCCAGCGCAGATGGGTGGGAACTTAAATTTTATTTTATTTTTTTTTGGGGGAAAAAAAACCTTACTAAGCGGGAAGAAATGGAGATTTTTTTTAAAAAAACCAATAACCACAATATTTGGTAAAACGGACCGTCATCTATGCCTAGGAGAAGTGATTCTGCCGGCGTCTGTTAGAACGCAGAATAGCAGGGTTGAAAGGGACCTTGGAGGTCCTCTAGCCTAACCCCCCCTCCCCTGCTCAAGTAATGAGACTCTCTTGATCTAATCAGGTTGTGTGTAATGTATTGCAAAAAAACATGCAAAGGCAGATACATAAGATCAGCCCTCATTGGGCAGGAGGCTAACCGGATTGGGGTCTCCTGCCTTGTACCCTCACACAGAGCTGCCTGTGGCGTCTCTGCAGGAATCTCTGCTCCGGGTTTGATTGCCCTGGACAGCAAACTCATGCAGAGACACAGATAAAACTTCCTTTGAAGGCGGATCTTTCTGATTTTTTTTGGGGGGGGGGGGTCACAGAGGGGAAATCATGTTTTGATTCATAATAAATACACCCTTCAGCGATCAGAAGCCTGGAAAAGGCCGGTTCTTTATCCTTTTAAAGAAGCACACATATAAGCTTTTCTGAACCTCCTTCCACTTTTAAGATGTGTGGACTTCATCTCTCTCTCCCCCCCTCTCTTTCTCTCTCTCTGAGTCTCTCCCTCCCTCCCTCTCTTTCTCTCTCTCTCTTTTTCTCCCTCCCTCTCCCACTTTCTCTCTTACTCTCTGAGTCTTTCTCACTCCCCCCCTCTCCATCCATATGTGTGTGTGCGTGTAAGTCCATCCATCCATCCATCCATCCATCCATCCATCCATCCATCCATCCATTTCTCTCTCTGTCCCTCCCTCCCTTCTTTCTTCTATCCCTACATCCATAATCAATCTCTGTCTGTCTGTCTGTCTACCTACCTACCTACCTACCTACCTACCTACCTACTTACCTACCTACCTATCTATCTAGCTATCTATCTATTTCTCTCTCTGTCCCTCCCTCCTTTCTTCTATCCCTACATCCATAATCAATCTCTGTCTGTCTGTCTGTCTGCCTGCCTGCCTGCCTGCCTACCTACTTATTTACCTACCTACCTGCCTGCCTGCCTGCCTGCCTGCCTGCCTGCCTGCCTGCCTGCCTGCCTGCCTGCCTGCCTGCCTGCCTGCCTGCCTGCCTGCCTGCCTGCCTGCCTGCCTGCCTGCCTGCCTGCCTGCCTGCCTGCCTGCCTGCCTGCCTGCCTGCCTGCCTGCCTGCCTATCTATCTATCTATCTATCTATCTATCTATCTATCTATCTATCTATCTATCTATCTATCTATCTATCATCTATCTACCTACTTACCTACCTACCTACCTACCTACCTATCCCTCCCCCTTTCTCTCTCTCTCTCTCTCTCTGTTTCTCCTTCTCTCTCTCTCTCCCCCCTCCCTTTTCTCAGCTCCGAAACCCTTGCTAAATTCACAGGTCTCTCGCCCCTGCAGGACCCCAAACTTAAAACAAGGCTTCCGCTTTCCGAATGGGGTCCCTTAATTGAGGGGCCACGCCCCTCTCCATCCATCGCTTTGACTTAGGTAAATACCATCCTGGACCAATTAATTGGCCAGAGCCCGGCAAGCGGAGGGAGGCTGGGAGAGAAATCCCGCAACTTAAGCAACGCATCGCGCCTGGCAATCCCGTTAAGAATAGCAAATCCAGCCTTCTTATGTTTTGACATGTCTATTATTTATATGCAAATGCTGCCTTTTCGGTCCCTTTTCTTCCTTACGTTAAACAAGTCGAAGGACGCCGTATGCAAACGGAAGGGAGATGATCAGCCCAGGCGTCGGGGACTTTGGGAAGGGGCCCGTGAGAAATCGGCGCATTAGCCGGTTGTCTCATCTTGGAGAGGATCTAAAGGACCAAGTTGGGGGTCTCGGCGTAGACGGGCGGGCACACATTTATAATCGGAGCCTTGCCAAGTTTGCTAGGATGGCAGAATTCAAGGATAGCAGGGGAGGAAGGGACCTTGGAGGTCTTCTAGACCAACCCCCTACTCCGGCAAGAGGCCCTCTACCCTTACGGACAAAAGGCTCTTCTTGAAGACCTCCAGGGATGGTGCAACCACAACATCTGGAGGGGAGGGGAGGGGTTTCACTGGTTAACCGATATGGGATTATAGACTAACACAGTCGGAAGGGGCCTTGGAGGATGTGGGGGGGGGCTTGGGTGCCTCCGAGCTTGGTGGTTTTCTTGCAGACGTCTCATTACCAAACTTTGTAGCGTCATCAGGGCTACGACTGAACGAGATAGGCTGAGGAGGTGTTTGCAGACGTTTCATGACCCAGCTACGTAACATCATCAGTGGTAGAAGGGAGAGTGGTTTGCAGAGAGGAGGAAGAGGAGGAGGACCCAATTAGGCTTACAAGAATATTTACGAAAAAACAAACGACAGGGAGTCCTTCACTTACGACCCCAACCGTTATGTCGCTCAGCGAAACATTTCTCCAGGGAGTTTTGACCCATGCCAACGACTTCCCTTGCTGCCGTTTCTAAGGGAATCCCTGCGGTTGTTAACTCAGTCACACAGTCGCTAAGCGAATCCCCACTTGACTTTGCTGGTTGGAAGTTCGCCAAATGGGATCACGTGACAACCCCCCCTTTCGGGGGACGCTGCAGCTGTCATAAACGCGAGTCAGATGGCCGAATTGTCTGAATTTTGATCCAGGCGACCCCGGGGGGAGCCGTGTGGAAAAACCCATCCTAAGCCCCTCCCCACTTTTTTTTGCAGTGCCATTTAGTCATTTTGAACGGTCGCTAAACAAAAGCGTCGTACGTCGAGGACTGCTGGGGAGAAAGGGCTACCACATCAGGCGTCGTATACAGCCGGTTTGGCTTGGCTTGCCCGAATCAGTTTCACCAGCTCCAAAACATCTTATGTAGCCTCGTTTTCGATGCGGTGCGCATGCCATGCGCGTGAAAAAAATGCATGCGCGGAAGGCCCGCACGCGATGTGACCTTCTGGGCTCGCACGCACAATTGCAAACCGGTGCTAAACCTAAATGACTCTCACTGCTGCAACTCCATCCTTCTTGGATGCCCTGGTCGTCGTTGTAAGAGTCGCAGGACAGATGGGGAGGGGGGGGACAGGTGCTTGGGACATGTGGCTTTGCTACCTAATTTTAATTAAAACGCCGGAGGAATCTCGCGCATTTCCCTCTCCTCCTCCTCCTCCTCCGAGGGGGCCGTTTGCGTGAGGAAACCCCCCCCCCTCTCTTGAGGAGGGAGATAATAGTAAATCCAC
The DNA here is from genome assembly GCF_964273705.1 of Natrix helvetica. NCBI lineage: Eukaryota > Metazoa > Chordata > Lepidosauria > Squamata > Natricidae > Natrix > Natrix helvetica. The sequence continues at coordinate 152,853,221 of NC_138551.1, read as the reverse complement.
AGTTAGCCAAACTCGAGTAGTTTTAATGGGCTGTTGCTTTGCAATTCCGCCCGGTCGCCAAACGCAAATAACACACTGTTAGCACATGTTCCCTCCTTTTATGGCGGACGGGTGCCATAAATCTCCATTCTCCCAAATTCATCGTGGCTGTGGGAGCACAAGCGAGCAGGAGATGCCCCCCCCCCCGGCACACAGGGTAGATGGAAGGGGGGGGGGAAACAGACCCACGGAATAAAGCTTGGAGGTCTTCTAGTCCAACCCTCTGCTCAAGCAGGAGACCTTAGGCCATTTCAATCCATCAGAATGGAGCTGAAGGGACCTTAGAGGTCTTCTAGTCCAACCCTCTACTCAAGCAGGAGACCCTAGACCATTTCAATCCATCAGAATACAACTGGAAGGGACCTTAGAGGTCTTCTAGTCCAACCCTATGCTCAGACAGGAGACCCTAGACTATTTCAGTCAATCAGAATACAGCTGGGAGGGACTTTAGAGGTCTTCTAGTCCAACCCTCTGCTCAAGCAGGAGACCTTAGACCATTTTGATCCATCAATCAGATTAGAACTGGAAGGGACCTTGGAGGTCTTCTAGTCCAGCCCCCTGCTCAAGCAGGCAACCTAGACCATTTCAATCAATCAATCAATCAGAATAGAGGTGGAAGAGATCTTGGAGGTCTTCTAGTCCAACCCCCTGTTCAAGCAGGAGAGCCTAGACCATTTCAATCAATCAATCAATCCATCCATCCATCCATCAGAATAGAGCTGGAAGGGACCTTGGAGGTCTTCTAATCCAACCCCTGCTCAGGCAGGAGACCCTAGACCATTCCAACCAATCAATCAGAATAGAGGTGGAAGGGACCTTGGAGGTCTTCTAGTCCAGCCCCCTGCTCAAGCAGGAAATCTTATATCATCCTGGTCAAATGGCTGCGCAACCTATTTTTGAAGCCCTCCAGTGACGGAGCAGGTTCCACAACGTCTGGAGACAATCCTCAACATGCGACCACAATGGAGCCCAGAATGCCTGTTGCTAAGTGAGACAGCCGTTAAGTGAGTTTAGGACCATTCTTGCCATCATTGTGAAGAGAATCACATGCGGTTTTTGGGTCAGCAATCTGGCTGTTAAGTGAATCCGGCTTCCTCCTTGACTTTGCTTGTCGGATGGACGCAAAAGGGAGGATCGCGTCAGCCCCGGGAGACTGTGTCCGTCATAAACGTGAGTCCGTTCTCAAGCATCCGAATGCATATCCCATGACCGCGGCCGTTAAGTGTGAACAACAGCCCGGAGTCCTTGGCCTTCATTCGTAATGATCACTTTTTCTTGTGGTTATCTTTGAACCATCACTAAACGAATGGCTTGTATTTTGAGGACTAGCTACATGCGCGAGCAATTCAAGCTGATTTTTGTGGTCAGAGCTCAAGGCTGGGGGAAAAGGCCGCATTGGAAGCCATCGGGAGACGAATTGCAAATAAAACTCTTCCGTCGGGCTATAAAATAACGCCACGGCCCCCTTCTCGTGTCGGGGGGCCATGGTGAGTGACCCCCCCTCTTGACAGATTTCCGGCCTAAGCTTTAAAACTTGACCTCTGTGGCAGGAGCAGTTTGCGGTTTTATGGGAGGGGGGAAATAACCTTGGATGGCTGTGCAAGGCCGGAGGCTGCGTCCCCGGGAAGGTTTTCGAAACATCCACTGTCGACATATTTCAACACACACACAAACACACACAAACACACACACAGACACACGGCCCGGGTTCAAGAAAATCAACTCTTCTAATGGCTGCCAGGAGGAAGTGGAGCAGTTTTTAAGCAGGATGATGGGCAACCTTTCTCTTTTTTTAAAAAAAACTATATATATAGATAGATATAATTGCAATTTTGCTGGTTAGTGTTCCCCCCCCCTCGTATTTTAAGAGAAGGCAGAAAGATAGGGCTGGAAGGGACCTCGGAGGTCTTCTAGTCTAACCCGCTGCTGAAGGGAGGAATCCTTATGCCTTTCCAGGCAAATGTCTGGTTTCCTCTTGAAGACCTCATCACTTCTGGGGCAACCTGTTCCTTCCTTCCTTCCTCCCTCCCTCCTCCCTCCTATTCTATTCTATTTATTCATCCTTCCTTCCTTCTTTACTTCCTTCCTTCTTTACTTCCTTTTTTCCTCCTTCCCTCCCTCCCTCCCTCCCTCCCTATTCTATTCTATTCAATTCTATTTATTCATCCTTCTTTCCTTACTCGTATCTATCCCATCCTATTATAATGTATTCTGTTCTGTTCTGTTCTGTTCTATTCTGTTCTATTCTTCCTTCCTTCCTTCACCCTATCCTATCCTATCTTATTATGATGTATTCTATTCTATTTATTCATCCTTCCTTCCTTCTTGCCTTCCCTCCCTCCCTCCTTCCCTCCCTCCCTCCCTCCCATTCTATTCCATTCCATTCCATTCCATTCCATTCCTTCCTTCCTTCCTTCCTTCCTTCCTTCCTTCCTTCCTTCCTTCCTTTCTGCTTTTCTTCCTTCCTCCAATCCTGTCCTGTCCCTATCCTATCCTATTATAATGTACTCTATTCTATTCTATTCTATTCTAATTCTATTCTATTCTGCATTCTATTTTCTATTCTTTTCTTTTCTATTCTGTTCTGTTCTCTATTTTCTATTCTATTTATTCTCTCTTCTATTTTCTATTTCTCTTCTATTTTCTCTTCTATTCTCTGTTCTCTTCTCTTCTGTTCTACCTTCTGTTTTCCTCAAATAGTAGGAAGCAAAGGGAAAACCCTCTTCCAAATTGCCTCTCAAAAGCCATCCTTATTGGCGTTTCGAAGGTGGTTTCCGAAGCCCCTTGCGTGAAGACGAGGCATCTGTTTGCTCTTTCCACAGTAGAGAGAAAGAAAGAAAAAACACAAACAGCTTCTAATCAGAAGCAGCTTTTGACTGCAAAGGTTTCCAGATCCATCTTCCGGTGTCTGCCTCGCAAGGGCCATGGATTTTCTGTCATTTGATTGTATTTCACTAAAGATTCTGCAACCTGGAGTCGGGGTGCCTTGAAGTTTCAAAATCCCGGCGTGTCAAGAAAGCATCGATTTCCTCCGTATGACTTACATAAAAACTTTACCAACAGGACAAAAAAAAAACCCTGCTTCTCGGAGAATTTGTTTTTGCGTGTTCTGAGATCCGGCTTTCGTTCTTTATTTTTAACTAGCTGATAATCCAGCGTTCCCTGGCTCTTGATAAACGTCGAAGCGTTTGTCTGACAGGAAGCCACTGAGACTCCCATGCCCATCATCCCTGCCCTCTTCCACATACTCCTCTTTCCCGCCCTGTCTACAATCCTGGCCCTTTGCCCCAAATCCATCAGGCGCTTCCCCGTTGGTCCACCGGAGGGCGAATGTCTTAGCT
>NC_138551.1:152782003-152849641 GCF_964273705.1 Natrix helvetica | reverse complement strand
GCATTGTAAGTCGGACTCCAAGCAAAGGCCAAGCGAAATCTCCGTCCGTCCTAACCGGCCTTTGATTGAGATTAATAGAGGAAAATATTTTTCCACGCATTTTCATTAATCTGCGTCGGGGAACTTAATCTTGCGGGGAGACCCGCACAAGGCGGGTTAATTGCAGCTGCACATGCAGAATCTATCACAGGTTTGCCAAGGAGCCCACGCCGGTTCGAGTCTCGCCAAACCACAGGCTGGACAGCCCAGCTGCCTTTCTGCCAATTAGGTGCCAAGGTGCCCCGAATGCCAAGGAACGGGGGCTGGTTTGTTTTGAACGCTCGCCTGGACGAGCGTTCCAATATTTGCTTTCCCCCGCTTGCACGGAAGCTCGTAATGGCCCCGCTCCTCGTAATGGGACCGTAATGTGGGCAGGAAGACAGACACACAGCTTGCCGGCACTTGCTGGACACCGTCCATGCCAGCTGCCCAGTGCCCGTTCCTGGCACTCGCAAAAGACAGACGTGAAAAGCATCGAAGTTATTCCCTGCCCTCTTCTGACTCAAACTGACAAAGTAAAAATAATCTCTGATCTATCTATCATCTATCTATCTATCTATCTATCTATCTATCTATCTATCTATCTCTATCTGTCTCTCTATCTGTCTCTCTATCTATCTATCTATCTATCTATCTATCTATCTATCTATCTTTATCTATTTATCTCTCTGTATCTCTCTATCTTTATCTATCTATGTTTATTTATCTATCTCTGTATCTATCTATCTTTGTCTGTCTGTCTGTCTGTCTATCTATCTATCTATCTATCTATCTATCTATCTATCTATCTATCTATCTATATCTATCTCTCTGTGTCTGTCTGTCTGTCTGTCTATCTATCTTTTATCTATCTATATCTATCTATCTATCTATCTATCTATCTATCTATCTATCTATCTATCTATCTACTGTATCTATCATCTGTCTGTCTGTCTGTCTGTCTGTCTGTCTGTCTGTCTGTCTGTCTGTCTATCTATCTATCTATCTATCTATCTATCTATCTATCTATCTATCTATCTCTATGCCTGTCTGCCTGCCTGCCTACCTATCTATCAGCTGTATCTGCACAGACACCCAAGAAGGTGTCTCGCTTAATCCTCAGCTTACAACCGTTCCTTGAGTGACCCGTTTGAAGTGACGACGGTGCTGAAAAAGGGCCGTTTTTCACACTTACGACCATACGGCGATCGAATCAAAATTCAGACCCTTCGCCCCTGGCTGAGAAGTCGTAAAATGGGGTGAAACTCACAGAACAACGGCCTCGCTTAGCAACAGACAGTGTGCAATGAGACAGGGGAGGATCAGGAGGGAAACCCTCCAGCTCTAGAGACTATGGGGGCAAAGGAAGAACTAACTAACTAACTAACTAAGTAAGTAAATATGCATATATATATATGTATGTATATGTATATATGTTTTCGTAGATTTTCACGGGTACAGGTATACAGGTCTTGGCGCATTCAGGTCTTTTCCCGTGTAAGATTGAGAGTATCTTGGTGACGTTTCAGCGAGGTCCCACTCGCCATTTTCAGGCCGGTGCCTTCGGCTTCGTGCTTGTGCGAGCAAAGCGTGATCGGAGCTGCCGTCTTTCATATATATACATATAAAGAGGTTCCTTGCAGAAGAATAGAGTCGCATTTTTCGACTCCGCAAACACACCGAAACTTCACCCTTGAGACGATGTATGCAGAAAGAAGGGCCAATATTTGGACTGTTGCAGGTCAAGTGTGTGTGTGTGTGTGTGTGTGTGTGTGTGTGTGTGGACAATGCCCAGGGGTTGTTTCTCTTGCACACCTCCAACACAAAACTTTGCCCTGCGTGCTGAGAATCGCCTGTCTCACGAGTTGGATTTCCCAGCCCTGTTGTTGTTGGTTGCGAAGACGTGTCCGACCCATCGCGAGCCCCTGGACAACGTCCCTCCAGGCCTTCCTGTCCTCTCCCATCCTCTGAAGCTGTTCCACTGGGGAGGACAATTGACCAGTGGGACAGAAGTTGCCACCAGAAGTTGTAGAGGGTTGGACTAGAAGATCTCCAAGCTTCCTTCCACATCTAGGATTCTGGGGGAGAGAGGGAGGGAGGGAGGGAGGGAGGGAGGGAGGGAGGGAGGATACATGGCAGACAAGATCACAGGAATGGATGGTAGGTAGGTAGGTAGGTAGGTAGGTAGGTAGGTAGGTAGGTAGGAAGGAAGGAAGGAAGGAAGGAGTAAGTGGAAGGGAAATAGGAAGGAAGGAAGGAAGGAGGAAAAGGGATGGAGGAAAGATTAGAGGGAGGAAGGAAGGAAAGAAGGAGAAAGAGGAAGGGAAATAGGGAGGAAGGAAGGAAGGAGGAAAAGGGATGTAGGAAAGGTGGGAGGGAGGGAGGAAGATAGGGAGGTAGGAAGGAAGGAAGGAAAGAAGGGGAAAGAGGAAGGAAGGAGGAAAAGGGAGGGAGGAAAGATGGGAGGAAGGAAGGAAGAACGGGAGGGAGGGAGGAAAGAAAGACAGAATGATGGAAGGAAGGAAGGAAAAATTACCTGACAGTGAGAACTACTTGCCACCAGAAGTTCTGAATGCTCCATCATTGGAGGCTTTTAAGAAGAGATTGGACAACCGTTTTTCTGGAATGGTGTGCGGTCTCCTGCTCCATCAGGAGGTAGACTAGAAGACCTCCAAGCTCCCTTTCAGCTCTCTTATTCTGCGTCCTAATGATGAGCCACTTCACGGAGACAGCCACGAATTGCTGGGTTGAGGGAACAACTCTTTCTGCTCCTTGGGCATTTTTGGAAAATGTGCTGGTCAGACCACCGTTCCTCTCTCTGGCCCTGGGTGGGCAAAGGTCCAGGAGCCTTTATGGACAGAGGGCAAACTTCAGCCGACGTCCAGGGCTCCTGGATACATTGTCCTGGTGATTTACGGCCATCTGTCTGCCTCGAGGTCCTCTCGCCTCCCATAACTTGTTGACCTCCATAATTTATTTTCCTTTCAAGTCAAGAATTGTTTCTCCTGGGCTTCAGAAATACTCCAGCCTGTTCTCAGAAACGGCCGTACTGGGTAGGACAGCCTTAGCTCTTCTTTCAGGCAATATTTTTATTTGACGGAATAATAGAATAAGAATAGAATAGAATAAATTTAATTTGTTAGCCGCTCCCTCTCCAAAAGGACTCGGGGCGGCATACAGTAAAAACCCATACATATATAATAGAGTTGGAAGGGACCTTGGAGTCAAACCCCCTGTTCAAGCAAGAGACTTCTAGTCAAACCCCCTGTTCAAGCAAGAGACTCTATAGTATTCTGGAAAGTTGGCTCTCCAGTTTCTTCTTGAAGACCACCCACAACTTCTAGAGACAAGGTTTTCCTTCCTTCCTTCCTTCCTTCCTTCCTTCCTTCCTTCCTTCCTTCCTTCCTTCCTTCCATCCATCCATCCATCCATCCATCCATCCATCCATCCTGTACCTTATCTCTTTAAGAATCTTAGAATCCTAGTGCTAGATTGGACCTTAGAGGTCTTTTAGCTCAACTCCCTGCTCAATCAAGAGACCATATACCATTCCGGACAAATGATTGTCCAATCTCCTCTTGAAAACTCACATCTTCTGGAGGGAAGCTCTTCCTCCCTCCCTCCCTTCTCTCCTTCCACAGAGTAACACATTAACAGAGTTGGAAGGGACCTTGTAGGTCATCTAGTCCAATCCTTCCCATCCATCCTTCCATCCATCCATCCATCCATCCTTCATCTTATATATCTCACAATCCTAGAAGACCTTCAAGGTCTTTTAGTCCAACCGCCCGCCCAAGCAGGAGACCTTAGACTATTCCGGACAAATGACCCATGGAGGACTGACCCATGGAGGCCTTCTAGTTCAACTCATGGCTCATGGCAAAAGATCAAATGGTTGTCCAGCCTCTTCTTGAAGACTTCCAGTGACGGAGTACCCACAGTGTCTGGAGAGAAGCCATTCTGTCTTTCTGTGTTACCTCTATTACCTCCTGCTAAAAGACCATTTAGGGGGAACTCACCACGAGGGCAAGTACGCCGTAATGCCACCCACTTCCCGCCATGGTGGACCTCTTAGGAGATGCCCCCCTCCTCTCAAATTGCCTCTGCTCTCCAAAAATTGAGAAAATTGTCCTTACCAGGATATATTTTCTGAAGGAAGACCCTCCAACTGAAGGATCTGAAGTTAGGGGGTTTCCCCAGAAGCCCTCTTGGGTCTTTTAACAGATTAACCGAGTCGGGACCTTATAGGTCATCTAGTCCAACCCCCCACCCAAACAGGAGACCCTACCCCATTTCTGACAAATTCCAGTCCAATCTCTTCCTGAAAGCCTCCAGGGATGAAGCTCCCACAACTTCCAACGGCAACTTCTCTTCCGTTGGTTGATTGTGCTCTCCCTGTCAGGAAATTCCTCCTTATTTCCAGGTTGAATCTCTCCTTGGTCAGTTTCCATCCATTATTCCTTCTCTGGCCTTCAGGTGCTTTGGAAAACAGCTTGACCCCCTTCCTCCTCTCTGGGGCAGGCCCTCAAACATTGGAAGACTGTGTGTCCCAGTTCCCCAGCAGAAGAGAAGTCCTCCACCCTAGTCAAGCTTGGAGGTTTCTGGCCAACTTGTTGGAGAAACGGAAGACGTGACCCAACGGGGATCTTCCCAGCTTCTTTCTCATCCCCATATATATATCCCCCCCCCCCGCCCCTGCTAGCTAAGCAACTTGGTGTCAGAAGCTATTACCCTGTTCCAGACAACTCTTGAGGAAACAATGCCATAATTTACGGGATCTCAGATAAGGTCAGCCAAGAAGACAAGGCAGAGGGCTTCCAACTCAGGCTATTTGTCACGCCGGCCTCATCGACCCGGCGGCCGTATATCTTTTTTGGGCAGCAGCTCCCGGACAGCCTTTATTATCTCTCATGAAAATGAGCTTTTCAGTTTTGATAAAAAATTAATACAAGGAAGAGGCTGACCTTTGGGGTGGCTCGTTGAATGTCAAGGAAGCCCGGCGGGAGAAGATCTCCGAGGGGGGTGGGGGTGGGGATTCTACCCGGAGCAGATGAAGGCAAACCTTCCCATCACCCATCACCCAGATTTGGGGGGTGGGTGGGAAGCACGAAAGTCTTACCTGTTACCTGTGGAGGCTGTTGGCCCAGCCCAGGTGTACCTGGGAGTTTTTAAACCACAACCTGTGCCGAAATTCTAAGTTTATTCTCAAGGCAGGTGAGAAGCTGGGAGGTGTTTTAAATTGGAAGGCGAAGATTTAATGCCGGTGCCCGCCATAAAACACGCTGTCTGTTTTTCGGAGGTGGGAGTAGAAGTTCCTCAAAGGGCACCTGAAGGTCGGAAACTTCACGCCCAGGAAGCACAGTTGGGCCTTGAGCTTCTAAGAGGAGCATCTTCTTCGAAAGACAAACTGGGGCGGTCCAGGAGGGGACCCCGGATTCCTCCTTCTGATCCATGTTTTGGGTGATTAAGAGTTCGATGAGAGATAATGTCTCAGGATCAGGGGGGCAGCATTTCAGGACTTTTCAGAAGGTACCACCACCTCATCCCTAGCAAAGCTGGGAGCAGATTCAGACAGTGAGGTGGTTGGGGAGGAACATGGGCCAGTCCTGGGGAAGGCCCGGATAAGGGCTCTGTGTCAGAGGCAGAGAGGGGGCCAGCCGTATGCCAGTTATCAGCTGCCTTCAGAGGCAGACATCAGTGAGGCAGAGGAACAGCTGGAGCCTGTTCCCAGTGTGCGCATGCGCAGAGTTACTAGAGTTACTACATTACCAGGCTAAAGAACAGGGGTTGATTTGGGAGTAAGGCCACAGGTGGATGATGAATGGCCCCTCCCAGAGGAAATAAAAGAGAAGAAAAAGGGGAGTTTGCAGGAGACCATTAGTTCGCTTCATTGGTTTGTGACTTTCCGAGACTCCTGGCCAAGTTTTGCAGATCTCGGCCTGGCAGCTCTCCAAGCCAGAGAAGGTCTGTGACCGTAAATCCTCCCTGGAAAGACTTTGCTGGAGGTGAAGGAGCAGAATTCACAGTCAATTAACAAAAGGGTCTTTTGTCGGGACCAGGAGTTGGCTTCAGGCTCTCGGGAAGCCTCGCTCAGAAGACCTAACATGAGTTGAGTTGGCTTGACTTCCATGATGTCATCGCAATGGCTGTCTGGTCCGGGATCCTAGGTTTGCAGAAGGCTACTAGGGGGATATTAGATTCATTACTGTGGACAATCTAAGAGGGTTTGGTGTGTGTTGTGGTCATATCTCCCCCATGCTGAGAAGGTATCATAGAGAATAGAATCGCAGGGTTGGAAGGGACCTTGGAGGTCTTCTCGTCCAACCTCCTTCTCAGAGCAGGGGACCTTACACCCTCCCATCATTCAAATGGTTGTCCAAGCTAATCTTGAAAGGCTCCACTGATGGAGTATCCAGAACTTCTGGAGGAGAGCGGTTCCATTGATTCATAATCCTCACTGATTGGGAATTTCTCCTTCATGTCCCCAGGCTTGTTTCCATATAGACCATTAAAGGAGCAGAGTCTGGAAGTGCCTCTTCCCTCCCCCCCCCCCGCTCACCTTTCAGGCCAAAGAAACTAGAGGGGGTCCTTTCTGAGATGTTTCCCACCCACTCCTTTTGCACCTGGGGGTCTCAACTGCCTCTTCTCTGCCTCCAGAAGTTGCTCCAACATGAGATTGGACAGCCACTTGTTTAAAATGGTCTAGGGTCTCCTGCTTGAGCAGGAGGGTGGACTAGAGTACCTCCAAGGTCCCTTCCAGCTCTATTCTGATGGATTGATCGATCGATTGAAATGGTCTAGGGTCTCCTACTTGAGCAGGGGGTTAGACTAGAAGACCTCCAAGGCCCCTTCCAGCTCTATTCTGATTGATTGATCGATCGATTGAAATGGTCTAGGGTCTCCTACTTGAGCAGGGGGTTAGACTAGAAGACCTCCAAGGCCCCTTCCAGCTCTATTCTGATTGATTGATCGATCGATTGAAATGGTCTAGGGTCTCCTACTTGAGCAGGGGGTTAGACTAGAGTACCTCCAAGGTCCTTTCCAGCTCTATTCTGATTGATTGATCGATCGATTGAAATGGTCTAGGGTCTCCTGCTTGAGTAGAGGGTTGGACTAGAAAATCTCCAAGGTCCTTTCCAGCTCTGTTCTGATTGATTGATCGATCGATTGAAATGGTCTAGGGTCTCCTGCTTGAGTAGAGGGTTGGACTAGAAAATCTCCAAGGTCCTTTCCAGCTCTGTTCTGATTGATTGATCGATCGATTGAAATGGTCTAGGGTCTCCTGCTTGAGTAGAGGGTTGGACTAGAAAATCCCCAAGGTCCTTTCCAGCTCTGTTCTGATTGATTGATCGATCGATTGAAATGGTCTAGGGTCTCCTGCTTGAGTAGAGGGTTGGACTAGAAAATCCCCAAGGTCCTTTCCAGCTCTGTTCTGATTGATTGATCGATCGATTGAAATGGTCTAGGGTCTCCTGCTTGAGTAGAGGGTTGGACTAGAAAATCTCCAAGGTCCTTTCCAGCTCTGTTCTGATTGATTGATCGATCGTTTGAAATGGTCTAGGGTCTCCTGCTTGAGTAGAGGGTTGGACTAGAAAATCTCCAAGGTCCTTTCCAGCTCTGTTCTGATTGATTGATCGATCGATTGAAATGGTCTAGGGTCTCCTGCTTGAGTAGAGGGTTGGACTAGAAAATCTCCAAGGTCCTTTCCAGCTCTGTTCTGATTGATTGATCGATCGATTGAAATGGTCTAGGGTCTCCTGCTTGAGTAGAGGGTTGGACTAGAAAATCTCCAAGGTCCTTTCCAGCTCTGTTCTGATTGATTGATCGATCGATTGAAATGGTCTAGGGTCTCCTGCTTGAGTAGAGGGTTGGACTAGAAGATCTCCAAGGTCCCTTCCAGCTCTGTTCTGATTGATTGATCGATCGATTGAAATGGTCTAGGGTCTCCTGCTTGAGTAGAGGGTTGGACCTCTGGGATGCTATGATTCTGAGATGGATGGATGGATGGATGGAAGGATGGAGGGAAGGAAGGGGTTGCCTCCAGAAATTGTTGGTGTCCATCAGGCACGACAAGAAACAATGGATGGAAACTAACATTGAATGAAGGAGACATTTCCTGACTCTGCCAATAATTAATCAGTGGAAGGGATTTGCCTTCAGCAATGATGGGTGCTCCCTCTCTGGAGGCCTCCAAGAAGAGACTGGATAGCCACATATCCGGAATAGTGTAGGGCCTCCTATTTGGGCAGGGGGGTTGGACTAGAAGACCTCCGAGGTCCCTTCCAACTCTGTTATTCTGTTCTTCATCTGCTGTGGCTGGAGGACCCTGAGCTCACGGGGAAGAAATCTTTTGTCACATTAAAGTCATAACGGAAATACGGCCATGAAGCAAATCCCCATTTCTTATTTATTTTCTCTCTCTCTCTCTCTCTCAGTTTTTTTTGCAAGCGTTATAAAAGGCTTATAATGGGGATGCTGCAAATTAAACAAGTGTTTTCCTCCCAGCCTGACAATAATAAAATAAGAAGGAGCTGAGCCGGAAATTCTAATGTAAGGAAAAATAATGTCGGAGCTGAGCTGTGACAGGACTTAATGAAGATTTTACTCGAAGGTTTTCATCATATCGGCCGGCAAAAGAGAGGGAGGAAACGGGAGAGGAAATAGAAAGGCAAAGGACGGGGAGCGTTAGATATAAATTTGCCGAAAGAAACTCTAAATATCTTGCCAGGCTGCCTTCTCCACAACAGGCAGGACGGCGAGACTTTGGGCCAATGTCTTCTTCAGAATTGTCCTCTCCTCTTCTTCTGCCGATTCATTAAGATGACATTAGGGGTAGTCCAGATACCAAATGTTGGGAGGGAACTTAGAGGTCTTCTAGTTCAACCCAAGGCCCATGGCAGGACATCAAATGGTTGTCCAATCTCTTCTTGAAGACCTCCAGTGATGGAGGCAAACCATTCCATCCATCATCCGTCCGTCCGTCCGTCCGTCCGTCCGTCCATCCATCCATCATCTATCCATCCATCCATCATCCATTAATCCATCCTTCCACCCACCCATCCACCCATTGATCCATCATCCATCCATCATCCATCCATTCATCCATCCATCCATCTACCCACCCACCAATCCACCAATCGATCCATTGATCCATCATCCATCCACCCACCCACTGACCCATCCACCCACCCACCATCCATCCATCAATCCATCATCCATTAATAAATACATCCATCCATCCATCCATCATCCACCCACCCACTGACCCATTCACCCACCCATCATCCATCCATCCATCCATCCATCCATCCATCCATCCATCCATCCATCCATTCATCCCTCTGTTTGTCATGTATCGTATCTATCTCAGAAGCAAGGGACCTTGGAGGTCTTCTAGTCTAACCCCCTGCCCAAGCAGGAGACCTGTACCATTTCTTCTCGAAGACCTCCATTGTTGGAGCACCCAAACTACTGGAGGCAAGTCATTCCACGGATGAATTGGGCTGGGATGATAGAACAATAGAGTTGGAAGGGACCTTGGGGGTCATCTAGTCTAACCCACTGCTCAAACAGGAGACCCTGTACCATTTCAGACAAATTCCTGTCCGATCTCTTCTTCAAAACCTCCAGCAATGGAGAAGACACAGTTTCTGGAGAGAAGCCGTTCCATTGATTGATTATTCTCACTGTCGGGAAATTCCTCCTTTTAGATTTCTCTCTTTGATAAGCTTATGATTTTTGCCACTCCCAGCCCCACTGATAACCCAGCCATGGGGCTGCCCTGAAGATGGAGAGTCTCTGCTTTTGTCTCCCCCTAACTCTCTCTCCCCCCCTCTCTTTCTCTCTTAATCTCTCTCTCTCTCTTTCTCTCTTTCTCTCTCTTTCTCAATCTCTCTTTTTCTTTTTTCTCTTAATCTCTCTCTTTCTCTCTTAATCTCTCTCTCTTTCTCTTTCTCTCTCTTTCTCTCTGTTTTTCTTTTTTCTCTTAATCTCTCTCTTTCTCTTTTAATCTCTCTCTCTTTCTCTCTCTCTCTCTATGCCTTCCCACCCCCTCCAATTCCCGAGTCAAAACAGCAACAAATATGAATATGTATTAACAAAGTGCTTGATTAATTGCACTGTTCAGCGTGGATTCATCTTTTAATGATTATTTCCCTTTTTAATTAGAATTTATCTCTACCCCCCAACCAGAGACAACCGGCTCAGAAAAGAGAAGGGTTTTTTTATTTGGCTCTCAATTCCCTTTTTCGTTTTTTTTGGGGGGGGGGGCGGCAGGGAGCTGAAGAGAGGGAGGAAGGAGGTGGCGCGAAAACAGCAACTCCCCCTGAAATATCGGAGGGATCCTCTCCGCCACTTCACCTTGCCCAAGAGAGTGGAGGAGATTTCATTCTCTCATCCATCTTTCTGCCCCCCCTCTCCCGCCCCACATTTTCCCCCCACCCCATCTGGATTTGCAAAAAGGAGGGGATTGGAATTCTGGATTCTGCAGTTTTGATTTTGGGGGGTCTGTTTGAGCTTCCTCTGGTGAAGAGCTGGAATTTGGGGGGCATCGGTCTTCCATTCCAAGAGTTTGAACATGTAGCTTGGTTGGGCCAGCAGGAGGCGCCCTTCCTTCCATCTTTTAGATTGGGGGGAGGGGGACTATCTCCCAGCCCCCATGCACCAACAGCTGGTTAAAGGCCCAGCGGCTGCGTTGGTGGGCTTCCTTTTGGACGTTTGACCTATGAGGTTGGGGGAACCCCTCGGGTCGTCCGGTCAGTTTCCCCCAAAGGAAGGAAGTCAGCCATGGGCCAAACGGCCGGGTAGATCAGACAGGAAATCGAGGTCACGGGAGCGAATTCTACCATAAGCTGCTTTGACCCGAGACAACGACTCCTTCCGTCTCAGTGCTGGGATGTAACCTAGTTGGGTCATGAGACGTCTGCAAGAAAACCACCCAGCTCAGAGAGCATCAAAGACCTCACAGTCCTTCCTCCTCCTCCTCCTCCTCCTCCTCCTCCTCCTCCTCCTCCTCCTCCTCCTCCTCCTCCTCCTCCTCCTCCTCTTTCCACAAACCTCACTCTCTTGTAACACTGAGGATGTTCCCCAATTGGGTCAAGAAACATCTGCAAGGAATCCACCCAGCTCATAGAGCAGCAAGGACCCCACAATTCTCCTTCTCCTTCTCTTTCTCCTCCTCCTCTTCCTTTTCCTTCTCGTCCTCTTCCTTCTCCTCCTTCTTTTCCTTCTCCTTTTCTTCCTCCTCCTCCTCCTCCTCCTCCTCCTCCTCCTCTTCCTCCTCCTCCTCCTTCTTTTCCTTCTCCTTTTCTTCCTCCTCCTCCTCCTCCTTCTCCAATTCTCTTCATCCTCCTTCTCCTGCTTTTCCTTCTCTTCTTCTTCCTCCTTCTCTTCCTCCTCCTTTTCCTTCTCTTCCTCCTCCTCCTTCTCTTCTTCCTCCTCCTCGTTTTCCTTCTACCTTTCTTCCCCTTCCTCCTTCTCCTTCTCTTCCTCCTCCTCCTCCTTCTCCTTCTCTTCCTCCTCCTCCTCCTCCCCCCCTGCAAATCCCACTCCCTTCTAGCACTGATGATATTCCCTAGTTGGGTAATGAAAACGTCTGCAAGGAAACCCCCAAACTCAGGGAGCCCCAAGGGACCCCTCCAGCCTCCCTCCCTCCCTCCCTCCCTCTCCAGCTGAACTGAGACACCACCTCCCCTCTCCTTTCCCCACAGCCCACCCAGATGTAATTGGGGGGGGGGAGAATCTCCTCTGGGATCCACTGCCCCTCTCCTCTTAACCCTTGACCCGGCAGAAGCCCAGAGCAAGGGAAGGAAATTGCAAGGAGACCAGGAGGCAGGAGAGGGAAGGAGTTCAGGGGGCCTACATCTCTGGATGCCCCCCCTCTCACTGCCCCTCCCCGTGAAGGCGGGGTCCCAGAGCAGAGACCCCTCCCATCCCGGCCTTCCCTGGGACCCCCTTTTGCAACAGACGGGAGCCCTTGAATGCTCTTTTCCCACCGAATTTTGATTAATGGAGCCAGCTGCCGCTGCCCCCCAGCCCCTCCGACTGACAGGAATCGGGGTAATCTGGTATTTAAATAGATTTTGGAACGCGTGCCGGTCGTTTGAGCCACAAAAATCCTGCAGGGCTGACCATCTGCTCCACCAATATAGCCTGGCGCTCGCAAAAATGACATTTGGGGAGGGGGGGGAACCCGGAGGCCGCTAAAACATTGGAACTTCTGCATCTTCTCTCTCCCCCCCCCCCCATTGCTCTGGAGGGGAGAAGTTATTTGGGATCATTTCAGCCAGGAAAAGTAGGAGTTAAAAATATCCCCGCTGTTCTCGGAAGGATCCCTTTTCCAAATGCTGTTGTGGTTTTTTTGGGGGGGGGGTGTTGTACTGTTTTGTTTTTTTCCTGGCTGTCTTCGGATGCTGGTTTTTCCCTTCATCTTCCTCGGTGAAGGATTAGGAAATTCCCTGGGCATTGAGAGAACGATGAATCAGTGGAACAACTGGCCACCAGACGTTGTGGGTGCTCCCTCATTGCAGGGTTTTAAGAAGAGACCAGACAAAATTCTGATTGATTGATTGATTGATTGATTGAAAGGATCAAGGGTTTACTTCTTGAGCAGAGGGCTGGACTAGAAGACATCCAAGGTCCCTTCTAGCTTTAATCTGATTGATCGATTGAAATGGATGGATGGATGGACGGACAGACGGAGGGATGGATGCAACAGCTTGCCTCCAGAAGTGTGCCATCACTGGAGGGTTTTAAGAAGAGATAAACAATTTGTCTAACATAGACTTTCCTGCTTGAGCAGGGGCTGGACTAGAAGACCTCCAAGGTCCCTTCCAACCCTATGAGTCTATGATTCTCAGATAGACAGCTGAAATACATGATGGACGGAGGGAGGGAGGGAGGGAGGGAGGAAGAACAGAAAGAAAAAGAATGAAAAAGGAAGGAAGGAATCTTCCTTGGTGTTACAGTGGTTAGAATGCAGTATTGCAGGCTGATTCTGCCCACTGCCAGCAGTTCGATCCTGTTTGGCTCAAGGTCGACTCAGCCTTCCGTCCTTCTGAGGTGGGTCAAATGAGGACCCGGATTGTTGGGGGGCAAGAAGCTGACTCTGTAAACAGCTTAGAGAGGGCTGTAAAAGCACTTTGAAGAGGTATATACATCTTAAGTGCTATTCCTTCTTTCCTTCCTTTCCCCCTCACTCCCTCTTTCTATTCCTTCCTTCTCTTTCCTTCCTTTTTTCTCTCTCTCCTTCCTTCCTTTCCCCCCACTCCCTCTTTCTATTCCTTCCTTCTCTTTCCTCCCTTTTTTCTCTCTCCTTCCTTCCTTTCCCCCTCCTTCCCTCTTTCTATTCCTTCCTTCCTTCTCTCTTTTCTTCCTTCCTTCCTTCTCTTTTCTTCCTTCCTTCTCTCTCTCTCTCCTTCCTTTCCTCCTCACTCCCCCTTCCTTCCTTCCTTCCTTCCTTCCTTCCTTCCTTCCTTCCTTCCTTCCTTCCTTCCTTCCTTCCTTCCTTGGTGTTAACAGTGTTTAGAATGCAGTATTGCAGGCTGATTCTGCCCACCGCCAGCAGTTCGATCATTGACTCAGCCTCCCGTCCTTCCGAGGTGGGTCAAATGAGGACTCAGATTGTGGGGGGCAAAAGGCTGACTCTGTAAACCGCTTAGAGAGGGCCGTAAAAGCTCTGTGAAGCGGGATATAAGTCTCAAGGGCTATGGCTATTGCTAAAGGATTTCGAAAGAGCTGAGAAATTGCCCGGCTGCTTGGCTTAGTCCAGAAGAGCAATTTGGACTCCACCCAAAACATGGGCAGCCTTTTGTCGCTCGGCCAATGACAGATTCGCCCCCCCCCCCCTTCTCTCTGGAAGCCCCGGGAAGCCTTGTGCAGAGAGCAGGGACACCAAAATTAGCCAGCTGTGCCTGGAGCTTTTCACGTTGATCTCGCAACGTTCAATACTGCTGTCCGTGCAGCCTGACTGCTCATATTTTACACAAAACGCAAGAAATGTGAATGCCTCGTGCAACCTACACACTACATCCGTTCTCCTTCCAGGCCTCATTTACAATTGCACCAGTAACAGAATATCCGAGTTGGAAGGGACCTTGGAGGTCTTCTAGTCCAACCTCCTGAGCACAAGGTCTGAAGGCAAGGGGTTCCATCCATCCATCCATCCATCCATCCATCCATCATCCATCCATCATCCATCCATCCATCCATCCATCTTCTTTATCCATCTCAGAATCATAGAATCACAGAGTTGGAAGGGGCCTTGGAGGTCTTCTAGTCCAACCTCCTGAGCCCAAGGTCTGAAGGCAAGGTGTTCCATCCATCCATCCATCCATCCATCCATCCATCCATCTTCTTTTTCCATCTCAGAATCATAGAATCACAGAGTTGGAAGGGGCCTTGGAGGTCTTCTAGTCCAACCTCCTGAGCACAAGGTCTGAAGGCAAGGTGTTCCATCCATCCATCCATCCATCCATCCATCCATCCATCCATCCATCCATCCATCTTCTTTATCCATCTCAGAATCATAGAATCACAGAGTTGGAAGGGGCCTTGGAGGTCTTCTAGTCCAACCTCCTGAGCCCAAGGTCTGAAGGCAAGGTGTTCCATCCATCCATCCATCCATCCATCATCCATCCATCATCCATTCATCCATCCATCTTCTTTATCCATCTCAGAATCATAGAATCACAGAGTTGGAAGGGGCCTTGGAGGTCTTCTAGTCCAACCTCCTGAGCACAAGTTCTAAAGGCAATTGATTGATTGAAATGGTCTAGGGTCTCCTGCTTGAGCAGGGGGTTGGACTAGAAGACCTCTGAGGTCCCTTCCAGCTCTATTCTGATTGATTGATGGATTGATTGATTGAAATGGTCTAGGGTCTCCTGCTTGAGCAGGGGGTTGGACTAGAAACCTCCCAGGTCCCTTCCAGCTCTATTCTGATGGATTGATTGATTGATTGATTGATTGAAAGGGTCTATTGTCTTCTGCTTGAGCAGAGGGTTGGACTAGAAGACCTCCAAGGTCCCTTCCCGCCTTGTGATACTACAGTTCTCCTGTTTGGGTCAAGATCTGGACAGCTGCTCATCATCTGGAGAGGCAGTTCCTTTCTCCCCCCTCCCTCCACAATCCCTGGGATGCCGAGGGCAGCATTTTGGCAGCCAACCTCCCTCCCATTCTGGCAGTGGGCAAATGGCTGGAGTTTATTGGAAGCCTCTCGCCTTGGCAAGATTCTGTTCGTGCTTTGACCTTGGTCTCTTTGTGTTTTGGATGGCGTTTGCCAGTCCACCCTCACCCCCCTCCCCTTTTCGGTTTTAGAAGAACATTCTCCTGGGATTAAGTGCCAGAGAGTGCTGGTGGGGTCTCCTTTGGCTGGCAGATCCTGGCAGAGAGGCCTTGGCACTGAACCCGTTCTCACCAAGGACAGCCAATTGTTCCTTTAAAAAGGCTTCGGTTTTGCAGGAGGGTTTTCCTTTGGAGCCCCAAAAAGAGAGAAGGGTCTCCTTGGGATGATCAGAATAACAAGGCGGGACCTTGGAGGTCTTCTAGTCTGACCTGCGTAGGCAGGAGAACCCTCTATTAGGCTGGACAGTCTCTTCGGTTGTGGAGCCTTCACAGCCTCTGGAGGGAAGACGCTCCATTGGATAACGGATCTGGGATAATAGAATAATAGAGCTGGAAGGGACCTTGGAGGTCTTCTAATCCCACCCTCTGCTCGGGCAGGAGACCCTGTGCCACCTCAGGCACGTGGCTGTCCAGTCCCTTCTTGAAAACCTGCAGTGATGAAGCACCCATAGAACCTCTGGTGGCCAGCTGTTCCACTGGTGAATTGTCCTCACTGTCAAGAAATTTCTCCTTAATTCCAGGTTGCTTCTCTCCTTGTTTAGTTTCCACCCGTTGCTTCTTCTCCTGCCCATCAGCTGCTTTGGACAATAAGTTGACCATCTCTTCTTTGGGGCAGCCCCTCCAATACTGGAAGTCAATGCATGTGGGAATGACCCTAACCCTAAACACGGACTATCAACAGTCAGGATCCAGAAGTCTTCCTCCTCCTCCTCCTCCTCCTCCTCCTCCTCCTCCTCCTCCTCCTCCTCCTCCTCCTCCTCCTCCTTTTCTCCCCCTCCTTCTCCTCCTCCTCCTCATTTTCCTCCTCCCCCTGCTCCTTTTCTCCTCCTCTTCCTTTCTCCTCCTCCTCTTCTCCCCCTCTTCTCCCTCTCCTTTTCTCCTCCTCCTTTTCTCCTTCTCCTCCTCCATCTCCTCCTTTTCTCCTTCTCCTCCTCCTCCTTTTTTCTTTCTCCTCCTCCTTCTCTTCCTCCTCCTCATTCTTTTTTCTTCCTCCTCCTCCTCCTCCTCCCCCCCCTCTCCAGTCCCCAAGAAGGTCACCTGCTCCAAGCTGTAACATGGGTGGAGGGCCCATATAATTTATCCCCCTGCCTCATATCTAAACTTTTCAGACCGGAGTTTTTTAAGTGATTTGTTCTCTCTTCAAATTGATTTAACTTCCTATTAGGGGAATTGGGGAATTGCATATGGAGGGGAGCGGGAGAGATCTAGACGGTTTTGAAGGGAGGGAAAAAATAGATTTTATTTAAATATATATTCCCCTCTCTCACCGGCGGAATCCACCCGGGAGTTGTAGATTTTTTTTTAGCTTGTCCAACCGCAATGCCTGAATTCTATTTTATTTTTCCACATCCCCCCAAAGTGGTTTCATTCAATGGGGGAGGCTGCGTTCTTTTCCAAATCATCTCTACCGCAACCCCCCCTCCTCTTTTTGAGGTTCCTTCCCCCACCATTTCCCCAGGAAATGCGGACTGCAGGGAGTCCTCGATTTACGACCGAAACGGAGCTCAACATTTCTGTCGCTAAGCAGCTGCGCAGGGGGTGTGTGTGTCACACGATTCCACTTTTGGGGACCTTCCAACGGGCAAAGTCCGCGGGGAAGTGAGACTCGCTTAACAACCGTGTGACTCATTGAACGAGGCTGGGGATTCACTTAACGACGGCGGGCAGCAAGGTCATAAAACGGGGCAAAACTCACTTAACCCGTTTCTCGCTTAGCAACAGAGATTTGGAGATCGGTTGGGGTTGTAAGACAAGGACTTCCTGTGTATGTACTGTATATATGTGTGTGTGCGTGTGTGTGTGTATACAATATATATATATATATATATATATATATATATATATATATATATATATATATATATACACACAATATATATATATATTTATATATATATGGTTTTTGAAATGAATATCTGCAAACTCAGACAATTTTGCTCCTGCGAACTGAAAAGCTGGTCATTTTAATTTTAATTTTTATTTTTCTTTAGATTAAAGGTGGGGGGGGGCAGAATTAATATGTGGTCCTCTGGTGCCATCTAGTGGCCGATGGCAGGCCCTGCCACCCACAGGGACAGGGTCAGACTTTAGAAGGGGCTGGGGGGTGGGGGGCTGGGAAAAGTCAGGAATTGATCCCAAAACAGATGAGTTTCCAAAGGATTTCCTTGCAATCTCCAAGGCTTCCCTGACTTTAACCAAGGGGCTCCTTTCCTCCATCTGGCCAGCTGGAGTGTATTTCATAGAAGAGGAAGGAAAGAAGGAAGGAAAAAGGGAGAGAAGGAAAGAGAAAAAGTAAGAAGGAAAGAAAAAGAAAGAAAAGAAGGAGGGAGGGAGGGAACGAATGGACGGAGGAAGGAAGGAAAAGGGGAGAGAAGGAGAGAGAGAGAGAAAGAAAGGAAAGGGAGGAAAGAAAGAAAGAAGGAAGGAAAAAGGAAGAGAAGGAGAGAGAAAAAGAAAGAAAAGAAAGAGGGAGGGAAGGAGGAAGGAAGGAAAGAGGGACAGAAGGAGAGAGAGAAAGGGAGGAAAGAAAGAAAGAAGGAAAGAAAAAGAAGGAAGGAAGGAAGGAAGAGAATGGAGGGAGGGAGGAAAAAGGAAGAGAGAGAAAGAAAGAAAGAAAGAGGAGGGAAGGAAGGAAAGAAGGAAGGAAGGAACAAAGGAAAAAGAGAAGGAGAGAAGAAGGAAGGAAGGAAAAAAAGAAAGGAGAGAAAAAAAAGAAAGAGAGAGAGAGACCTCTGGGTGTCCCTTCCAACCCCTAGGCTCTACAAAGGAGCCTCCTCCTGGGGCATTTGGGTCCAGGGACAGGAAAACCCCGGAGGATGGGTGGGCGGGGGGGGGCGAGAGGGGGGCAGAGACCCCAGCCCGTCTCTATCCAGGCCATTAATCCTGCCTGCTCAGAATTAACCTTGCAGGGGAGAGCGATTCCAGCCAGGAAAAAACTGCTGATTAAAGCTCTTTTTTCGGAATTCGATTTCACTTAATGCCTTGGCGCCTGGCCCAGCTTCCCATTAACAGACCCTCTGTGTGTGTGTGTGTGTGTGTGTGTGTGTATGTGTGTGTGTCTAGGGGGAGGGAGAACCTTTTCAATTAAAAAAAAAAGGCAACTTAATGAAGTCCCCTTACACCCACCCCACCCCTCTCTCTCCCCTCCCCCTCCTGGGCTCCTTTTCAAGGGACTCCCTTCAGGAGGAGCAGGGGGGGGGGTCGAGCCTGGGCAGTGGGTGTGACGTCTCCTGGCCGAGGGTGCCGCCTGTCAGCCCTGCCAGGCAGACCAGAGGGGAGACCCAGACAGATGAAGCTGGGTTTTGCCCCTATTGCAAAGCTATAGTCCACCCCTTACAACAGAAGGGGAGGACTGTTGGGTTAAGGGGTCTCCCTTTTTTTGCCCATCTCCCACCGCCCATATCTCTCACGATAGAAACGGTGACATATCATTCAATCCCAGAAGCCGACATAACTCCGCTTTGCTGGCGTCGGGAGCGGAGAGGAATCAAGCCCCAAGAGGAAGCCGATTGAAATATTAAATTATGCTAAGCAGGAGCCCCTGCCAGGAAACGCCGCAGAAGTGAGGCACAGGGAGACCTCAATTTTCTCACGCTATGTCAGCTCGGCTGGAGAAAAACCCCGGGCACATGAGATGGAGACCAGGAGAAAGCCAGAGCTTCTCCTGTTGGGGGGTCTTCCTTGGTTGAGACTCTAGAAAAAGAGGGCAGAGGAGAGCGACGAAGAGGGTTGAAGGCCCCGAGGAGAAAACATAGGAAGAACGGTTGCAGGAATTGGGAATGTCTAAGTTTAATGAAAAGAAGGACCCGGGGGGGGGGGGACATGACGGCATCTGCCCCAAAGAAGAGGAAGGGGTCCACCTGTTCTCCAAAGCACCTGAAGGTGGGAGAAGGAGGAACGGATGGAAACTCATCAAGGAGAGAAGCAACCTGGAACGAAGGAGAACTTTCCTTGACAGTGAGAACAAGGAACCCGGTGGAACAGCTGGCCACCAGAAGTTGTGGGTGCTTCATCACTGGAGGTTTTCAATAAGAGATTGGATAACTATTTGTCTGAAGTGGTCTAAGGTCTCCTGCTTGAGCAGGGGGTTGGACTAGAGGACCTCCAAGGTCCCTTCCAGCTCTGTTCTGATTGATTGATGGATTGAAATGGTCTAGGGTCTCCTGCTTGAGCAGGGGGTTGGACTAGAGGACCTCCAAGGCCCCTTCCAGCTCTATTCTGATGGATTGATTGATTGATTGATTGAAATGGTCTAGGGTCTCCTGCTTGAGCAGGGGGTTGGACTAGAGGACCTCCAAGGCCCCTTCCAGCTCTATTCTGATGGATTGAAATGGTCTAGGGTCTCCTGCTTGAGCAGAGGGTTGGACTAGAAGACCTCCGGGGTCCCTTCCAGTCCTGACATTCTATGATTCTGAGACAGAGGGAGAAAACACATGACAGACAGACAGACGGGTGGATGGATGGGTGCATGGCGTGACTTGCCTCCAGAAGTTGTGGGTACTCCGTCACTGCTACTGAAGTAAAATTGTGCTGACCACAAGGTTTAGGACGGTGTGTGTGGTGGGTGGGTTTAACACCTTCCATCTGCAGTTTTCCCAATTGCATCCCCTCCTGCCCCCTACTCAAATTCTCAAAATTTCCATATTTCTTTTGCGCTGTGATTTTATTTCACAATCTCGGATGGCGTTTTGAGGATGGAGAAAAGTCGCAGCCTCTGCAGAGTTTTGGAGCCCGGGGGTTGGTCTAGAAGACCTCCCCGACCCCTTCCAGCTCTACGGTTTTCTGGAGTTTTCGACCTCAGGGAAGCCCTCTTCTTCTCGACTTTGGCTAATTGGGGGGGGGGGAATCCTCAGCCCTGGAGCCCACGGCTGCCTCTCGTTTTCCTGGCGCTCGAGGCTGACTCAGACCCCCCAAATCCTCTTAGCTGGAATGGATTTGAGAGTGAGTCACTCTTGGCTCTTAGCAGACCAAGTGGGTTTTAATCGGGGGCTCCGACACCCCAAATACGAACTAGGTTTTCAGACCAGAGGGTGGGTGGGGGGGCTGCGTTGTTCCCCGCAACCGTCCCAATTCTGTTTTTTTTCAAGCCATCCGATCGTTTGTAACACCCCCCCCCCCCCCACCAGTTGGTTGTTTTGCTGCCTAATAATGGAGGCTTTAAGGGACGCCCACGTCCCATCCCATAATAGTTTTGACCCTGGAGAATTGGTCAGAGTGGCTGCATCAGTCTGGGAAGCGTTTTGTAGGACAGATGTTCTCCAGGGGAGGCTGGACGGTCTCTCCTTCTCTCTTCCTTTTCTCCTTCCTTTCTTTCTTCTTGTCGTCCTCCCGCCTCTTTCTTTCTGACTCCTTCCTTCCTTCGTCTCCCTTCCTTCCTTCCTTCCTTCCTTCCTTCCTTCCTTCCTTCCTTCCTTCCTTATTTTTCTTTCTGCCTCCTTCCTTCTCTCTTTCTGCCTCCTTCCTTCCTTCTCTCTCCCTTCCTTCCTTCCTTCCTTCTCTTTTTCTCTTTCTGCCTCCTCCCTTCTATCTTTCTACCTACTTCCTTCCTTCCTTCCTTCTCTCTCTCCCTCTCCCTTCCTTCCTTCTGTCCTTCCTTCCTTTCATTTTCATTCATTCCATTTTCCTTTCCCTTCCTTTCCGTTCTTTCCCTTTCTTTTTTTCTTTCTTTCTTTCTTCCACCCTTCCTCCCTTCTTTTTTCTTCTTCCTTCCTCCCTTCCTTTTTCTTCTTTTCTTCTTCCTTTCCTCTTCCTTCTTTCTTTCCTTCCTTCTTCTTTCTCTTTCTGCCTCCTTCCTTCTCACTTTCTACCTATTTCCTGCCTTCTCTCCCTTTCTTCCTTCCTTCCTCCTTCCTTTCATTTTCATTCTTCCCATCTTCCCTTCCCTTTCTTTTCTTTTCTTTCTTTCTTTCTTTTTTCTTTATTCCATCCTCCCTCCCTCCCTCCTTTCAGTTTTTTTCTTTTCATCTTCCCTTTCCCTTCCTTCCCTCCCTCCTTCCTTCCCTCCTTCCTCATTTTGATTCATTGAGCTGAGTCCATTTCCATCCCCCACTCTCTGCTCAAATATCCATTCTCACTAGCGAAAAGTGATTAAAACGCAAAAGAAAACTTGTAAAATGTGATTTAAACTCAGGGCCAAAATTAATCAGCCGCTCCCTGGAGGAGAGAGAGGGGGGGGGCATCCTCGCAGGTTTTCAAAAATGCAGGAAAAGTTGCGTTGCGTTCTCAGGGGAGTCCCCTCCGTGCTCTTGACAGGCGTCGTGGATGATAGGAAATGAGAAATTGTCCCCTCTTATCTTCTTAAAGAGAATCCCCTCCCTGGCGGCACAAATGATGCTGCTTAATTGTGCGCGGGAAACAAGAATCCAGAGGTTGGCATCGTTTGCTTTTCCCAGGGAAAAGGACTGGGGACCACCAGGAGATCAGCATTCAAAAGCAAAACTTTTCAAGAACTTTGAAAAGAAGGGAGGGATGGAAGGAGGGAGGGAGGGAGGGAGGGAGGATGGATCCAACAGGTTGTGGATACCCCAACACTGGAAGTTTTCAAAAAGAGACTGGACATGTCAAAAATGGTCTGGGGTTTCCTGCTTGAGCAGGGGGTTGGACTAGAAGACCTCCCAGGTCCCTTCCAGCTCTATTCTGATTGATTGATTCAAATGGCCTAGAGTCTCCTGCTTGAGCAGGGGGTTGGACTAGAAGACCTCCAAGGTCCCTTCCATTTCTGTTATCCTGTAAGTGTCTCCTGCTTCAGCAGGGGGATAGACTAGAAGACCTCCAAGGTCCCTTCCAGCTCAATTCTGATGGATTGAAATGATCCAGGGTCTCCTGCCTGAGCAGGGAGTTGGACTAGAAGACCTCCAAGGTCCCTTCCAGCTCTATTCTGATTGATTGATTGATTGATTGAAATGGTCTAGGGTCTCCTGCTTGAACAGGGGGTTGGACTAGAAGACCTCCAAGGCCCCTTCCAATTCTGTTATCCTGTGTCTCCTGCTTCAGCAGGGGGTTGGACTAGAAGACCTCCAAGGTCCCTTCCAGCTCTATTCTGATTGATTGATTGATTGATTGATTGATTGAAATGGTAGGGGGTCTCCTGCTTGAGGAGAGAGTGGACTAGAAGACTTCCAAGGCCCCTTCCAATTCTGTTATCCTGTGTCTCCTGCTTCAGCAGGGGGTTGGACTAGAAGACCTCCAAGGTCCCTTCCAGCTCTATTCTGATTGATTGATTGATTGATTGATTGATTGAAATGGTAGGGGGTCTCCTGCTTGAGGAGAGAGTGGACTAGAAGACCTCCAAGGCCCCTTCCAATTCTGTTATCCTGTGTCTCCTGCTTCAGCAGGGCGTTGGACTAGAAGACCTCCAAGGTCCCTTCCAGCTCTATTCTGATTGATTGATTGATTGATTGATTGAAATGGTCTAGGGTCCAGGGTCTCCTGCTTGAGGAGAGAGTGGACTAGAAGACCTCCGAGGCCCCTTCCAGCTCTGTCCTTCTACATTCTGGAATGGCTTTCCCCAGTGAATCCCCCTGCACGGCTCGGCCAAAACAATTGAGACACAAGTTTTGTGGGGGGGGGTTTGCCTTCCAGGGGCACCTGCAGCATCACCCACTCCCCATCACTCCCTTCTTTACGGGCCCCCCGCAATCAGGTGGCGTCTACAAGCCCTTTTCTGACTAATCAAGTTCTCTCTTTTTTTCTGACTAACCGACTTTCCAACTTTAGCAGTGAGGAGATTTCTGGCTTTGGGTCCGATTTGACAGTCGGGGAAAGAGTCCCCCCCCCCCCCCACAAGCTCTTGATTGACAGGCGTTTTCCTCGTCCTCACGCACTCATCCTCCTCTTCTTTCTCCTCCTCTCCAGTGTCTCTACGGCTGTTACGTCCACTCGTCCATCATCCCCACGTTCCACCGACGGTGCTATTGGCTGCTGCAGGTAAGACAGGGGCTCGCTCTCAGGTGGGAGCTGCTGCGGTTCCCCCCCCAAAAAATGTCCGTGTGTTTCGGCAGTTCTTTGCGTGGAATTCCCTTGAAAAGTTTGGGTTTCCTTTTGACGTCCGACCTTGGTTGCGTGGCTCTGATGTGGGGTTCGAACACGGCTGAAACCTCCTTCCCTTGGCGCCCCCTTTCTGTGACTCCGTCGTGATTTCCTTTGGTGCTTTTCATTTGTTCGCGCTTCGGAAGCAAAAGTCGCAGCGCTTCCCCTAAAATAATTATAAAAATGCCGTATTTGTATTTCAGTTTCTGTTTCAAGGACTTGCTTGTCAGGCTCTGCTAGAGCCTCGGTGGCCCAGTGGCCAGAGGGCAGTACTGCAGGCTATTTCTGCTGACTGCCGGCTGCCTGCAATTTGGCAGTTCGAATCTCACCAGGCGCAAGGTGGACTCAGCTGTAAAGCACTGTGAAGTGGTATATAAGTCTTAAGTGCTATTCCTTCCTTCCTTCCTCCCTCCCTCCCTTCCTTCCTTTCCCCCCTCCTTCACTCTCTCTATTCTTTCCTTCCTTCTCTCCTTCTCTCCTCTTCTTCTTTCCTCCCTCCTTCCCTCCCCTCCTTTCCCCCTCCCTCCCTCTTTCTATTCTTTCCTTCCTTCTCTCCTCCCTCCCTCCCTCCCTCCTTCCTTTCCCTCTTTCTATTCTTTTCTTCCTTCCTTCTCTCCTTCCTTCCTTCTCTTCTTTCCTTCCTCCCTCCTTCCCTTCCTTTCCCCCCTCCCTCCCTCTTTCTATTCTTTTTTCCCTTCCTTCTCTCCTTCCTTCTCTTCTTCTTTCCTTCCTCCCTCCTTCCCTTCCTTTCCCCCCTCCTTCCCTCTTTCTATTCTTTTCTTCCTTCCTTCTCTCCTTCCTTCCTTCCCTCCCTTCCTTTCCCCCCTCCCTCTTTCTATTCTTTTCTTCCTTCCCTCCCTCCTTCCTTCCTTCTCTCCTTCTTCCCTCCCTCCCTTCCTTTCCCCCCCTCCC
Source organism: Natrix helvetica (assembly GCF_964273705.1). Taxonomy (NCBI): domain Eukaryota; kingdom Metazoa; phylum Chordata; class Lepidosauria; order Squamata; family Natricidae; genus Natrix; species Natrix helvetica. The sequence goes on along the minus strand of NC_138551.1, from coordinate 152,825,344 downwards.
TCTTTCTATTCTTTTCTTCCTTCCTTCTCTCCTTCCTTCCTTCTCTACTCCCTCCCTCCCTCTTTCTATTCTTTTCTTCCTTCCTTCTCTCCTTCCTTCCTTCCTTCCTTGGTGTTACAGTGGTTAGAATGCAGTATTGCAGGCTGATTCCGCCCACTGCCAGCAGTTCGATCCTGACTGGCTCACGGTCAACTCAGCCTCCCGTCCTTCCGAGGTCGGTCAAATGAGGACCCAGATTATTTGGGGGCAACAGGCTGACTTTGTAAACCGCTAAGAGAGGGCTGTAAAAGCACTGTGAAGCCGTGTAGAAGTGCTCTTGCTACTAGGCCGAGTAGTGACTTACATATTTTCGCTGCCACGGGGGGAGTTGCAAGGGTGTATTGTTGACTAAGTAGGGTTTCCTCCACTAAGGCGTGGCGAGAGCCTCTTCTGATCCTGGTAGTAAGGAACCCTCTTCAGGATTGATGGGACTTGGGGATGGGTGAAGGTCTGAGGAACAAGACCATGAAGGAGATGGCCACCAAGGGTGTCCAAGCTGAGAAGGTGCCAGGTGTGGAGATTTGGGATCATAGACTCCATCTGTAGTTCTTTTCTTGGTCCTGGACCACCTCTCCTTTCTCCACGGAGGATTGGAAGTTCTCAAGATGTTCTCTGCTTTCCACCAAACACTTTCATGGCTGCTTGATTCTTTGATGGACTGGATGATGTTGGGTCCCACATTGATGTTTCATGACCCCATGGCTGGATTGTTTCCCTCCCCCCCCCCAGGAAAATTGTCCCCCCATGGGTGGCATGCCAGCTGTGTCTTAAGGTGGACCTTTCCGTTCTCGTCTTGCCTTTGGAGAACTTCCCCAGAGGTGTGGGGACAACCAAAGAGTAACCGCCTCTTGTTCTGGATATTGACGTGGGACGTCTTAACCATTTAAGCTTGGGGGTTTCCTTGCAGACGTTTCATGACCCAACTAGGGAACATCATCAGGGCTAAAAGGGAGTGGAGTTTGTGGAAAGGAGAAGGGGAAGGAGAAAGAGAGAAGGAGAGGGGGAAGGACGGGGAGGACTGTGGGGTCCTTGGTGCTCTCTGAGCTTGGTGGGTTTTCTTACAGACGTTTCATGACCCAACTAGGTGACGTGATCAATGCTAGCAGGGGGTGGGGGTTTGCGGAGGCTCTTCGGCTTCGAAACGGAGATGAGCACCGTCCCCTAGAGTCGGGAACGCCGAGCAGCTCTGCGCGAGGGGAACCTTTCCCTTTACCTAGATTCTTGCACCAAGAAGGAGGGGGGCGGGGCTGGTCTAGATGCCCTCAAAGCCCCCCTGGCCGGCCACGCTGCGATCAGCCTCCCTTCTGATCTTCAGGCTGTCGCAACGCGTTGCGTTTTCAAAAGGCCGGGAAGAAAGAATCCAGCGCGAAGATAACCTTTCAAAGGAAAGGTGTCCTTCACAACACTTGATCGAAGTTTCTTTTTGTTTTAAATTTAATATTCTCTTTGGGCCTCTCCCCGCAACACACACACACACACACACACACACACACACACACACACGATAACGATCAACGCACCTCCAAATGCGCCAGGAAAGGGGCAGGGAAGAGCCGAAGGGACGAGGCGACATTTTTGGGGTCCTCAATGAAACACCTGATGGGGTCTCGAATCAAACCAGGCTTCGCACTTTGGCAAGAGAGGAAAAAACACACCCCGCCTGTGCCTATGGGTTAAGTCAAACGTAGCTCGACAGCAGTCATGGTGAGAGAGACCTTGGAGTGCGAGTGGACCCAACTAGGGAACATCATCAGTGCCAGAAGGGAGGGGGGAGGAGGAGGAGGAGGAGGAGGAGGAGGAGGAAGACTGTGGGGTCCTTGGTGCTCTCTGAGCTTAGTGGTTTTCTTGCAGACGTCTCATGACCCAACTAGGCAACATCATCAGTGCCAGAAGGATGTGGGGGAGGAGGAGGAGCAAAGAAGGAGGAGGAGGAGAAGGAGGCAGAGGGGGAGAGGGAGAGGAGGAGGAGGACTGCAGGGTCCATGGTGCTCTCTGAGCTGGGTGGTTTCCTTGCAGACGTCTCATGACCCACCTAGGTAGCATCATCAGTGCTAGAAAAGATGGGGGTTTCACCAGGGGAAAAGGAGGAGGAAGATTCCTCCTCTTCCTCCTCGGTGGTCTCCAAGCTCTTGCAGACATTTCAATAACCAACTAGGTAACGCTATCAGTGCTGGAAGGGAGAGAGGGATTGATGGAGAGGAGGAGTGAGGGTCAGTTTTCTCCGAGATTGGTCATTTCCTTGCAGACATTTCATGACCCAACTAGGGAATGCCATCAGGGTGTCTTCGGCGTCCTCCCCTCATTGGGCGTGAGAAAAGGCCGTTCAGCGGCCAATCAGGGAAGCCCCCACCCCCTGGAACAGCCAATTGCACACCAGGGCCCTTTTCTGCAGACTGTTTCCACGCAGCCCCCGAGAATAACTGTGGAACCAAACTTGGTATGCAGATGACTTACTCTCTGGAAAACAAATCCTGTGAGGGGTAAAACACCCCTCGGGGGTGTGTGTTCTGTTAAGATGCAGCCTGTTGTGCCTTATAATGGCTTCTACTGTACTGCTGTAAAACGGCTTCTGCTGTGCAGCACAGTGGAGTTGCCACAGTAACGGCTTCACACTACTCCACCGGGGGGGCTCCCTCTAGTAAGAGGGAAAACGCAACATTAGAAATTACGTTTGGTGCAGACATTCCCCCCTATAAATAAACACCCTAGAGGTCATCCAGTCCAACCCCCTGCCTAAGGCAAGGGACCTGCAGCTGCGAACTGCCTGCAGAATCATAGAGCTGGAAGGGACCCCGGAGGTCATGCAGTCCAACCCTCCTCCCAGGGCAGGAGACCTAGCCTGTTCTCTAGAGCCTGTCCACCCATTGTCCCTCTGTCCAGTCCAAGATGCCCCTTGGTCTTTCCTTCCCTCCCACTTCCATTGACCCTCCGTCCTTATCCGAGAAACGGGGAAATCTCTCTCTCTCTCCCCGCAATCTTCTCTCGGTGGGGAAAAAAAGGAAAGAGGCTGGGGAAGGCCCCCTCCCACTTAACATTCTGCAGGTGTGCACAGATAAGGGCTGCGTTTGGCTCCCAGGTAACCACCTGCAGTTCCCGGGGAAAGCAATTGCGGCGCCGAGAAATTATGGGATAGCAAGCTCCTCTCGCCTGCAAGCAGGGTCTCGGTTCTCTGCCTCCCCTCCACCCGCTAGAAGGATTTAAAAAGACCCCCCTTTGCTCCCTGCAGCCTTTCCAAGGAGGGTCCACAACTCCTCAAACGTTGGCTTGCAGATTCCCACCTCTCCTCTCTGGGGAGGCTTCCCTGGCCTTGTGCTCTTCAGACACACACACACACACACACACACATACACACACACAGAGCACAAATCGCCAGCAAGGCAGCGAGGAAAAAAATAAATCGTCCTGGGCAGCGGTGGGATCCACATTTTGTTGCCACCGGTTCGCCACAGGCGCAGGGGTCCTTCCGCATCTGTGCCCGCCCTTCCACGCGTGCGCTTTGCTCATGCGTCTTCCGCGCATCCGCCTGGCCTCAAAATCGTGCTTGAATAGGATGGCATAGAGCCTGGGCAGGGAGGGGGGTGTGAGCCCACTCGTGGTTTCTGCTACCGGTTCGTGCGAACCGTTACGAACCGTCTGAATACGACGTCTGATCCCGGGGTTTTCTCCGTTGAGCTGGCATCCTTGGCAAAGCGGTTCTCTTCTCTCCCGCGATGCGAAGTAAAATATAAAATAGAGCCGTTTTGCAATAGTTGAGGGGCTGCCCCAAAGAAGAGGGGGTCCCCCCCCCATTCTCCAAAGCCCCCGAAGGCAGGACATAGAAGCGAAGGATGGAAACGAAGGAGAGAAGCAACCTGGAAATATTTTTTTCCGGCAGGGAGAAGGATGAACCTGTGGAACAGCTTGCCACCAGAAATTGCAAATAACAGAATCCTGGAGGTTTTCAAGAAGAGATTGGAGAGCCATTTGTCCAGAACAGTGCAGGGTCTGCCATCTGAGCAGGGGGTTAGACTAGAAGACCTCCAAGGTCCCTTCCAGCTCTATTCTGATTGACTGATTGGTTGATTGAAATGGTCTAGGGTTTTCTGCTTGAGCAGAGGGTTGGACTAGAAGACCTTTGAGGTCCTTTCCAGTTCTATTCTGATTGATTGAAATGGTCTAGGGTCCCATGCTTGGGTAGAGGGTTGGACTAGAAGATCTCCAAGGTCCCTTCCAGCTCTATTCTGATTGATTGATTGATTGATTGGTTGATTGAAACGGTCCAGGGCCTCCTGCTTGAGCAGAGGGTTGGACTAGAAGACCTCCGAGGTCCCTTCCACCTCTATTCTGATTGATTGATTGATTGATTGAAATGGTCTAGGGTCTCCTGCTTGAGCAGGGGTTGGACTAGAAGACCTCCGAGGTCCCTTCCAGCTCTATTCTGATTGATTGATTGATTGATTGATTGATTGATTGAAACGGTCCAGGGCCTCCTGCTTGAGCAGAGGGTTGGACTAGAAGACCTCCGAGGTCCCTTCCAACTCTTTCATTCTACGGTTTGCAGGACCAATTCAGCTGAACTCTCAATTTCTGCCTTGTTGGCTGTGCCCTTGTGCTTATCACTCCTGGCAGCGTGAGCGGTTTTTGCAATTTTGCGGTTGTGGCTCACACCGGTTTTACCCTGCAAGAACGGGATTATTCTCCGTAAGTTTTGAAACAGAGGTTCTCTCTATGTTTTTAGACGGTGTCAGAGTTCCTATTAGAAACCCCATTTTTCAAAAGGCTTTAAAACTCGGCTATAAAATTTGCAGGGTCTTTTGATCCAGCTCCCCAAACACGAGAAACCCTCTGACGTGAACTCAAAATATTCCTTTATGAGGAGCGCCGGCAGCCCCAGCCAAACGTTTCTCCCTCACCGTCCGTCTGGAAGATGAATTGTTGTCTGCCACATCTATTCATCTCCGCCTCCCTGCCTTTGACCCCCAGAGTTAGGGAGGGAGCTTCACTAGCAGCAGTGGCTCTTCCGTCCCAGGGACCGGCCCATAGATTTCCACTGTTCTCCTCTCCTCTCTGCTTTCTGTGCATCTGTGCGGCAAGCACTGGACTCAGCTGTCCCTTCTCTTCCTCATCAGCCACCTCCAGACCTGGGGGCTGTTGACTCTCCATCTGAGGGCTGACGGACGGCCCAGGCTTCTTCCTCCTCCTCCTCCCATTCTTCTCTGCCTCTGTTCTCCTCTTCTTCTCCTCCTCTCCTCCCTTTCTCCTCCTCCTCCTTTCCTCCCCCTCCTCCCTTGCTTCCTCCTCCTCCTTCTCCTCCCATTCTTCTCTGCCTCTGTTCCCCTCTTCCTCTTCTTCTCATCCTCTCCTCCCTTTTTCCTCCTCCTCCTTTCCTACCCCTCCTCCCCTCTTCTTCCTCTTCCTCTCTTCATTCCCCCTCCTCTTCCCTTTCTCTTCCTCCTCCCATTCTTCTCTGTCTCTTCCTCCTCCTCTTCCTCTCCTTCTTCTCCTTTCTTTCTCCTCTTCCTCCTCCTCTTCCTCCTCCTTCCATTCTTCTCTCTTCCTCCTCCTCCTCTGCTTCTCATCCCCTCCTCACTTTCTCCTCCTCCTTTCCTCTTCCTTCCATTCTTCTCTGCCTTCCTCCTCCTCAGCCTCTTCCTCTCCTTTTTCTCAGCCCCCCTTCTCCTCCCTTTGTCTTCCTCCTCCAATTCCTCTCTGTCTCTTCTTCCTCCTCCTCTTCCTTTCCTTCTCATCCCCTCCTCACTTTCTCCTTTCTCCTCCTCCTTTCATTCTTCTCTCTTTCCTCCTCCACCTTCTTCTCATCTCCTTCTCCTCTTCCCTTTCTCCTCCTCATCCTTTCCTCCTCCTCCCATTCTTCTCTGCCTCTCTTCCTCCTCAGACTCTTCCTCTACTTCTTCCCATTCCTTCTCCTCCCTTTCTCCTCTTCACATTCTTCTCTGTCTCTTCCTCCTCCACCTCCTCCTCTTCCTCCTTCTCATCCTCTCCTTCTCCTCCCTTTCTCCTCCTCCTCCCCCCATTCTTCTCTGCCTCTCTTCCTCTTCCTCCTCCTCCTCCAGCTATTCAACCTCCAGCTCACTCCATAGAAAACTCCCTTCTCTCTCTTTTCCTTCAGCCCGCATTAATCGATTGCCAGCTGGACTTCCATCCTGGCGGATTTAAGGAGAGGACTCTCTCCCTCTCTCCCCCCCTCTCTCTTTGAGCAGGGGGTTGGACTAGAAGACCTCCAAGGAGCCCCCCCCCAAAAAAAGTGATTTAAAATGAAAGATTCCCAAAAAGAAAAAGAAAATCTTCAGGCTTAGGGACTTCTGGTGCATCTCTCAACCCTGGGGGGGATCTTTATTTTTTCATGTTGCTGTAGAGGAAGAGGAAAAACCTTTCATTCAGGAGCCACTGTGTGTGTGTGTGTGTGTGTGTGTGTGTGTGTGTGTGTTTGGAGGGGCTCCTGGCGGAGGAAATTAGGGGAGAAACAGCTGTTGCCTCTTTTCTTTGTTTTAGTGCTTAAGCTGCCAATAAATCCCAGCCTCTGCTGCCCTTCTTAATGTCTCCCTTTCTCCTCCATATTAAATGTGTGTTTTGTTCCTTAACTGCTGTCACGGCATCGGAGGCTTCTGGCAGGGACAAGACAGGGGCAGAGGATTCTGCTCACCTGGAGGGGAAACTGAGGCATCAGAGGTCAGTTCCGCTGGGCTGGTTCTTTGGGGACGGAGACGTTGGCCCCATCACTGGGAATCTCTGCCAGAACAAATACTCTGCTTCTTTTCCTTTCCTTTCCCTTCTTCCTTCTACCCTTCCCTCTTCCTCCTTTCCTTCCCTTCCTTCTTCCTTCCCTTCCTTTCTTTCTTCCTCCTTCCCTTCCTCTTCCTCCTTTCCTTTCCTTCCTTCTTCCTTTCCTTTCTTTCTTCCTCCTTTCCTTCCCTCTTCCTCCTTTTCTTCCCTTCCCTCTTCCTCCTTTCCTTCCTTCTTCCTTTCCTTTCCCTTCTTCCCTTCCTCTTTTCCTTTCACTTCCCCTTCCTTCCCCCTTTCTTTCTTCCCTTCCCTCTTCCTCCTTTCCTTTCTTTTGCTTCCCGTCCCTTCCCTCTCCTCTTCCTCCTCCTTCTTCCCCTTCCCTTCCTTCCCCTTCCACTCTTTCTCTTTCTCCAACACTCCTTCTCCCTCTCTTTCTCCTGCTCCTCCCTTTCTCCTTCCTCTCCTTCTCCACCACTCCTCCTCTCTCTCCTTCCTCTTCTTCTCCCCTCCTCCTCCTTTTCCCTACTTCTCCCCTCTTCCTCCCCTCTCCTCTTTCTCCTTCCTCCTCCTCCTCCCCCCCTGTCATTCAAGAGGTCAGTTGTGGGAGACCAAAGATGGCTAAATTACCCATCCAACTGTTGCTAATAAGGGCCTTGTTTTCCAGCTTCTGGGGGGCTCTGCAGTTAAGCCAACTCACAGCGGGTTGAACCTGGCGGCTGGTGAGTTCTAGTCCCTCCTTAGCCACGAAAGACAGTTGGGTGTCTTTGGGCCAGTCCTCCCCCCTCCTCTCATCCCAACCCACCTCGCAGGGTTGTTGTTGCGGACAAAATAGGGCGAAGAAGGGAGCCTTAGGTACGTGCAACAACTCGAGTCCCTTGTGAAAGCAATTAAAGGCAGGATCCCAAAAAAGATTTTATTACTTTTGGACGTCTCTCTGGCAGCCTGACATTTTGCTAAGGGCAGGGCTTTGTTCAGGGGGCCACGCAGGGACCCCCATCAGGAGGGAGCTCGGCAGACCCATGGAGAGAGCAAGACACACGCACACACACACGAAGCAAAGTGTCCAAGCCTCACACTGGACAATCCAGCTAAGGGGATTTTCAAACCAGGCAGCTCTGCACACCCAGATAGCAAGCTGGGAATTCAAAACTCCTGAAATAGGATTTGATGCCACGGTGTTTTTGCGACCCGGTCTGTTTCTTCCAGATGCCTCTTTCATTTTTAATCGGACTTCTCTGTCTGGTTTTCACATCTCATTGTGCGAGAATCCATCAGCGGGGTGAATCCAGGACGGGCAGCGGGCACCTCTTAACCAGTCTCTCACGCAGGATCCATAACCTGGTTAAGGAAGGAAGCAAAGGTCCTTTGGCAAGATCACGCAAAGGGTTAATCTATCTATCTATCTATCTATCTATCTATCTATCATCTATCTATCTATCTATCTATCTATCATCTATCTATCTATCTATCTATCTCTATCTATCTCTATCTATTACCTATCTCTATCTATTTATCAATCAATCAATCAATCAATCAATCAATCTCTATCCATATCTATCTATCTATCTATCTATCTATCTATCTATCTATCTATCTATCTATCTATGCATCTATCTATCTATGCATCTATCTATCTATCTATCTATCTATTTATCTATCTATTACCTATCTCTATCTGTCTAACTATCTAACTATCAATCAATCAATCAATCAATCAATCTCTATATCTATCTATCTATCTATCTGCCAAATTCCACTCATGCATCATCACAAAATCTGGCACATATTTTCCTCTCGTCTTCCAGGATTTTTCGAAATGTCCGTCAGATGATCATTAGTGTTTCTTATATTATTATTAACACACTCTGATGCTAAGGAGTTAGGTGTTCTACTCCCCCTCCCCACCTAAAAAGAACCCTGTTCCAACTGCCACTTGGGCGTGGCCAGAGCATGACTCATCTGACCTTCTGGAAGTTTAGACATTCTACTCCCCCTCCCCACCTGAAAAAGGCTCTGATGCTAAGGAGTTAGGCTGAGGGAGAGAAGGGGATAAGGATAGGAGAGGCCTCTTTGGGGCAAGCCTGCGGGAGAGAAGGGGATATTCTAGCTTTCAGCGTCGATTTATCAAGCCCGATCACATAGTTTCCTAGCAGAGCATGGGTATCCAGATAGTAACGCTTTATAAGGCCTTGGTAAGGCCACCCGTGGAATATTACTGCATCCAGTTTGGGTCACCATACTATAAAAAAAGATGTGGAGACTCTGGAAAGAGTGCAGAGAAGAGCAACAAAGATGATTAGGGGACTGGAGGCTAAAACATATGAAGAACGGTTGCAGGAACTGGGTATGTTTAGCTTAAGAGAAAGAAGGACTAGGGGAGACATGATAGCAGTCTTCCAATATCTCAGGGGTTGCCCCAAAGAAGAGGGAGTCAAGCTATTCTCCAAGGCACCTGAAGGCAGGACAGGAAGCAATGGGTGGAAACTAATCAAGGAGAGAAGCAACTTAGAACTGAGGAGAGAAATTTCCTGACAGGGAGGACAATTAATCAGTGGAGAAGTAAATGAGACAGTCATTTGTCCAGAATGGTCGAGGGTCTCCTGCTTGAGCAGGGGGTTGGACTAGAAGACCTCCGAGGTCCCTTCCAGCTCTATTCTGTTGGATTGATGGATGTATGGATTGATTGATTGATTGATTGAAATGGTCTCCTGCTTGATCAGGGGGTTAGACTAGAAGACCTCCGAGGTCCCTTCCAGCTCTGTTCTGATGGATTGATTGAAATGGCCTAGGCTCTCCTGCTTGAGCAGGGGGGCTGGACTAGAAGACTTTTAAGGTCCCTTCCAGCTCTATTCTGATGGATGGATGGATGGATGGATGGATGGATGGATGGATGGATGGATTGAAATGGTCTCCAGCTTGAGCAGGGGGGGGGGTTCTGCTAGAAGACCTCCAAGGTCCCTTCTGCCCTACGTTTCTATGTTTTATCTTTTTCTCCTCTTCTCCAGGCAGATTGCCAAGCCATGTGTGGGCATGTGCTCTCTGCCAGGTGTCAGCTTCTGTTGTGGCAACTGGTGAATTGAATCACTCTCCCACCCTCCATTTCTTTCCCTCCCCCCTGGAAACGGTGTGTGTGTGTGTGTGTGTGTGTGTGTGTGTGTCATTGTTTGCCCATAACATCAAATCCTGGTCTGAAAGCCGGCAGGGAGAAGATTTGCCCAAGCAAAGCAATATAGAGATGTTTCCCGTCGTTATAGCAACGGCGGCCAAACAATTGACACCGAGGCGAGCCTAAGGCATCCAGGGCTCGACTCCTGCCCGTCCTTGTCACAGCCTCTCCTTTCCCGGAGGAGGTTGGGGCCCGAATGGATTTGACGGAGTGGGAAGGGGCCTCAAGAGGTCTTCTAGTCCAACCCCCTGCTCAAGCAGGAGAGCCTAGAGGATTTCAGACTAATGGTTGGCCAATCTCTTCTTTAAAACGTCCAGTATTGGAGCATTCACAACTTCTGGTGGCAAGCAGTTCCAAGGGTTAATTGACCTCACTGTCAGGAAATTTCTCCTTAGTTTTTTTTTCTTTAAAAAGGACAAAGCAACACATACAGAACAAAAGCAAGGAGAAAAAAAGAAAAGAAAAACAATTTCATCAAGCATGTCGTTTGGTTACAAGTTTTTGTGCAACGGTTTTTCAATTAAGAATAAAATTTCTCCTTAGTTTTAAGTTGCTTCTCTCCTTAATTAGTTTCCACCCATTGCTTCATGTCCTGCTTTGGAGAATAGGGGGACCCCCATCTTCTTTGGGGCAGGCCCTCAAATATAGGAAGACTGCCCGCCTTAGTCCTTGCAAGCAGGCTGCTCCCCACTTTGCAAGGATGGTGAGATGAGGAGGAGGAAGAGGAAAGGAAAGAGGAGAAGGAGAAGAAGAAGAAGGAAAGAAAAGAGGAGGAGGAGGAGAGAATAGAGAAGGTAGAGGAGATGTAGAAGGAAAGAAAAGAAGAGGAGAAGGAGGAAGAGGAGGAGAAGAAGAAGGAAAGAAAAGAAGAGGTGGAGGAGGAAAAGAAGGAGGAGGAGGAAAGGAGGAGGAGGAGGAAGAAGAAGGAAAGAAGAGGAGAAGGAAAGAAAAGGAGGAAGAGGAAGAGAAGGAGGAGAAGGAGAGGGAAAGAAAAGAGGAGGTGGAGGAGAAGGAAAGAAAAGGAGATGGAGGAGGAGGAGGAAGAGAAGGAGGAGGAAGAAGAGGAAGAAGAAGAGGAGGAAGAGGAAGTAGAAGAAGAAGGAAAGAAAAGAAGAGGTGGAGGAGGAAAAGAAGGAGGAGGAGGAAAGGAGGAGGAGGAGGAAGAAGAGGAAGAAGAGGAGGAGGAAGAGGAAGTAGAAGAAGAAGGAAAGAAAAGAAGAGAAGGAGGAGGAAGAGGAAGAGGAGGGGGAGGGGGAGGGAGGGGGAAAGAAGAGAAGGATGCTTGAATCTCGCCATCTTCCTCTTCCTCCTGGACCTTTCCCACCGAGGGAGGGAGGGAGGGAGGGAGGGATTTTCCCTTGGAATTTTTTTTAAAGATGCAAATGAGGAATCCAAACATGTCAGAAGTCTCCGTGGCTAATTATTCATTAGGCACTTAATTAGTACAGGGTGATGATGACATTTTAATGGGGCTCATTTTTATATCGGCCTTGGGATGAAACGCAGCCGTGGAGGGGCATTGGAGGAAAGTGACGGTTTGGGGGGGGCGGTGAAGAAATTCGGGGAGCCCTATTGGGGCAAGCCCAGGGTCAAAGGTCTCCAAGGTTGCCCTGCCCAGCCAGAGAAGACGAAGGAAGTTATTGGCAATCTTGATGTCATCTAACCATCATCTATAAATGTCAGTATTTGGATGGATGGATGGATGGATGGATGGAAGGGGAGGAGGGAAGGTAGGAAGGAAGAGAAAGAAAGAAAGAAAAAGAAAAAGATAGAGGGAAGGAGGAGAAAGCAGGAAAGAAGGCTGGATGGATGGAAAGAAGGAAAGAAAGAAAGAAGAAAGGAAGGTAGGAAAGAAGGCAGGGAGGAGGGAAGATAGGAAGGAAGAAGAAAGGAAGAAGGAAGGAAGAAAAAGAGAGAGGGAAGGAAAGAAGGCTGGATGGATGGGAGGGAGGAAGGAAAGAAGAAAGGAAGGGAGGAAAGAAGAAAGGGAATGAAAGAAGAAAGGAAAGAACAAAGGAAGGGAGGGAGGTAGAAAAGAAGGGAGGGAAGGGAGGAAGGAAAGAAAGAGAAAGAAAAAAGAAAGAAAGAAAAAGAGCAGCAGGGAGGGAAGGAAGGAAAAGGCAGGGAGGAGAAAGCAGGAAGGAAAGATGGATGGAAGGAAAGAAGGATGGAAGGAAGGAAGAAAGGAAGGAAGGAAAGTCCTTGCCCCCAGGTGTGTTGGGTGCTGCATCCAGAGAGAACAGACAGCCCTTCGTTCTATGTTCTATCACGGCAATCGTGCGATGCCACGGAGGCGAATCCTCGCGTGTCCCTTCTGCGTGACCTCTGACCTCGCTTGTCCAAGCCCCCACCCCAATACACGAGAGGCCTCCCTCCCACCTCCGGGCTTCTGCAAAACCCCTTCCTCCTCCCTTCTCCAAAGCTGGCAGCCGCAACTGAAGTTTCCCCCCCCCCCAAAAAGAAATCCTTGCCCGGAAGTCCCCGGGGGGGGGGGCTGCGGCGCTTGCGAAGAAAACGGGCCTTTGGAGTTGAGTCACTTTTCAAGGTTGACTCTATGTGGGGCGCCCGCCCCCTCCCCAACCCCCAGGAGAACGCCCACCAAAGTCAAGCTTTCAGGAAGAATTTGCTCTTCAAATTGGGTTTTTGCCGCCGCCGCCGCTGACGGGACCCCCGAGGGACCCCGAGCACAAAGCCACGAAAATTGTGCTCTTCTCCTCTTCCCAAATGGCCCCTCCTGGTTTGAAAAGAAAGGAAGGGGGGGGGGAAATGTACAGCTTTCCTTTCGTGCCGTTCCTTGGGAAGGACAAATCCCCGATTTCGGGGAGGAACCGCAGCGTTCCGATAGAGTCATAGGGCTGGAAGGGGCCTTAGAGGTCTTCTAGTCCAGCCCCTCTGGAGCTCTGCATGTGGCTCTTTCCTCCCTCTGCTGCGGCTCCCTATCACTCAAAATATGTCTTACAATTGCCTGTGTGCGACACCCACCGGCAGGTGATTTATTGAGGTTTTCGGCCTCGGGGAGTCTTTGTGGTGTTTTCTTTTGGGTGGGAAACGGACCCAAATGGCATTTTGGGGGTTTAAGGTTGCCAACCCCTGTTCTAGTCCAACCCACCCACCCTTCAGGCCTTTGGAGACTAGCTTGACCCCCTCTTCTCTGCGGCAGCCCCCTCAAATATTGGAAAATTGCTTTCAACGTCAGCCCCTAGTCCTTCTTTTCATTGAAAGGCATCCTACAGTAAGGCTGGCATTTTTAGTAAATATTCTCAGGGACGTATAACTTCTCAAGAACTTGGATGATTGGTCTCTGTTGGTTTCTAGGGGAGGGAATGGATGGATAGATGGATGGATGGATAAATGAATGGATGGATGGGTGAAGGGATAAGGGAAGGGACAGGTAAATAAATGGAGGGATGAATGGAGGGAGGGAGGGAGGAAGAAAGGAAGGGATGGATGGATGGATAGATGATGGTCAAAGGACGGTTGAATAAAAGAATGGATGGATGGCTGAATGGATAAATGGAGGGGTGGATGAATAAATGAAGGGATGAATAAATGAATGAATGAATGGGAATGAATAGAAGGAAGGAAGGAAGGGATGGATGGATAAATGAATGTATGAGGAGAAATTCTACAATTTCTTCTGGAGGGGACTGAGGAGGGGACCCCTGGAAGTCGAGGGTGGAGGAAGGAGCCAGGGATTCACTGCCACCTGCCCTCTTGAAGTCCCACAACAGCCAACAAATTTCTCCTCCCTTTTGCACCAGCCTCTCCTCTCCCGGAGCGCAGTGCAGAGAGCCAAATTAAAAAATGATCAGATTAAGTTCCCCAGATCGCTTTGCTCATGGCTGCCGAATTACCTTGCAGACCTCTCATCCAGAAGAGAAGGCAGAAAAGAGACAGAGAGACAGAGAGAGACAGAAAGAGACTGAGACAGACACAGAGAGAGACAGAGAGAGAGAGAGAGAGAGAGAGACTGAAAGAGACACAGAGAGAGACGCAGAGAGAGAGAGACACACACAGAGAGAAAAAGAGACTGAAAGAGAGAGAGAGACTGAAAGAGAGAGACACAGAGAGACAGAGAAAGAGAGACAGTGACAGAGATAGACAGAGAAAGAAAGAGGGACAGAGAGAGAGAGAGAGAGAGAGAGAAAGACAGAGAGACATAGAGATGCAGAGAGAGAGAGATGCAGAGAGAGAGGGAGAGAAAGAGAGACACAGAGAGAGAGAGACACAGAGACACAGAGAGAGAAAGAGAGAGAGGGACAGAGAGAAAGAGACAGACTGAAAGAGACACACAGGGAGAGACAGAGAGAGAGAAAACGAGACTAAAAGAGAGGGACAGAGAGAAAGAGAGAGACTGAAAGAGAGAGACAGAGAGAGAGAGAGACACAGAGAGAGAGAGAAAGAGAGATAGAAAGAAATGCAGAGACAGACAGACATACAGAGAGAGACAGAGACACAGAGAAAAAGAGAAAGAGACACAGATAGAGACAGGTAGGCACACACACACAGAGAGAGACAGAAAGAGAGAGAGAGTGAAAGAGAGAGGCATAGAGACACAGAGAGAGACAGAGAAAGAAAGAGAGACAGAGGGCGATGCAGAGAGAGAGAGAAAGAGAGACAGACACAGAGAAAGACAGAAAGAGAAAAGGGGAAAGAAAGACAGACAGACAGAGAGAGAAAGAGAGAAAAAGAGAGAGAAAGAGAAAGAGAGAATAAGAGAGACAGAGAGAGAGGGGAAAAAAGGCAACGGGATGGATGAATCCTGACAGCTGCTCGGATGAAGATAAATGGTGGCTATCCCAAGGTTTACAAACTAACATCCGGATATTAAACCCGGGGGATTGCCTTCTGCCCCCCCTCCTCGAGAGAATCCATGCCTCTTTTATTAGCCAATTAAGGCCTGGCTCCTTGGAGACGCATCCTTGGCCAAGACTCAACCATTTAACTCAACCCAACCTTTCCGCTGACGGTCTTCGCTTGGCCCGGACAGCCGCCCCTCCTCTAAGAAACACAGAAGTCTTTGAAGCTGCCACAATATTGGTGGTGTGTTTGTGTTTGTGTGTGTTTGTGTGTCCCTGGGAATATTGTATGTTCAACCTTCTCCCAAACCAGATCTGACAGTGGGACAGACCTAGCCGGAGGCTCATTGGGAGTCTCTGCATGGTGAGAAGATGCTCAGGAGATGCGTCTCAAGTCACCACCTGCGAAAGGCCGGCCGTCCTCTTCGAAGAAGGTGGGAGGAACCGGGGTGGGGGTGGGGAGGCTACCTGTCCTCACCTGATCTCTTTGCCAGGTAGCTCTGGGCTCCAGGCAAAGCAATTCGGCTCCTGCTTAAAAGGTTGAGGAACATCTGGCTCCATGGATTGAAGAATAGAATAACGGAGTTGGAAGGGGCTGCCTGCCTGCATGCCTACCTATCCCATCCATCCATCCATCCATCCATCTTTTTCTAATCTTTCTATCTCGTCTATTTATATCTACCTATCATCTATCATTTAATTTTCTCTGTTTCTAATCACTCATCTATCTATCCATCCATCCACCTATGTAATTTTTGTATTTCATCTATTTATCTATCATTTATCTAGCATCTAATTCTATCTATCTATCTATCTCCATCCATCCATCCATCCATCCATCCATCCATCCATTAATCTCTCTCCCATCCATCCATCCATCCCTCTATTTCTAATCTTTCTATCTCATCTATTTATATCTACCTATAATCTATCATCAAATTTACTTTCTGTTTCTAATCTCTCATCTATCTATCCATTCATCCATCCACCTATGTAATTTTTGTATCTCATCTATTTATCTATCATCTAATTCTATCTATCTATCTATCTCCCATCCATCCATCCATCCCTTTCTAAAATTGCTATCTCATCTATTTATATCTACCTATCGTCTATCATTTAATTTTCTCTGTTTCTAATCACTCATCTCTATCCATCCATCCACCTATGTAATTTTTGTATTTCATCTATTTATCTATCATTTATCTAGCATCTAATTCTATCTATCTATCTATCTATCTATCTATCTATCTATCTATCTATCTATCATCTATCTATCTATCTATCTATCTATCTATCTCCATCCATCCATCCATCCATTAATCTCTCTCCCACCCACCCGTCCATCCATCCATCCCTCTATTTCTAATCTTTCTATCTCATGTATTTATATCTACCTATCATCTATCATTGAATTTTCTTTCTGTTTCTAATCTCTCATCTATCTATCCATCCATCCATCCACCTATGTAATTTTTATATCTCAATTTATCTATCATCTAATTCTATCTATCTATCTATCTATCATCTATCTATCTATCTATCTATCTATCTATCATCTATCATCTATCTATCATCTATCTATCTATCTATCTATCTATCTATCTATCTATCTATCTATCTATCTATCTATCTATCTATCATCTATCTATCTATCATCTATCATCTATCTATCTATCTATCTATCTATCTATCTATCTATCTATCTATCTATCTATCTATCTATCTATCTATCATCTATCATCTACCTACCTACCTACCTACCTACCTACCTATCTATCATCTATCTATCTATCTATCTATCTATCTATCTATCTATCTATCTATCTATATCCATCCATCCATCCATCCATCCATCCATCCATCCATCCATCCATCCATGTCTCTCTATCCATCCATCCATCCATCCATCAATCCATCAATCCATCAATCCATCCATGTCTCTCTATCCATCCATCCATCCATCCATCAATCCATCCACCCATCCATATCTATCTCTATCTATCTATCTATCTATCTATCTATCTATCTATCTATCTATCTATCTATCTATCTATCTATCTATCTATCATCTATCTATCTATATCCATCCATCCATCCATCCATCCATCCATTTCTAATCTGTCTCATCTATTTTACCTATCACTTATCATCTAATTTTCTTTCTGTTTCTAATCTCTCATCTATCTATCCAGGCAGTCCTCAACCTACAACCACAACTGAGCCCAACATTCATGTTGCTAAGCAAGACAATTGTGCACTTTGCTCTGTTTTACGGCCTTCCTTGCCACGTTCTTGTTAAGAGGACCACGGCGGTTGTTAAGTTAGGAACCCGGTTGTTAAGTGAAGCTAGCTTTCCCACGGACTTTGCTTGTCGAAAGATCGCAAAACGGGTCAGGCGACCCCAGGACGTTATACGAATGGATCACGCGACTGTGAGGATGCTTCGGTGGTCTTAAGCGTGACAAACGAAACAAAGTCATATTTTCCCGATGCCGTTGTAACTCTGGTCACTTTAATGAACTGCTGTAAATCGAGGACTCCTCGTATAAATGGCGAGAAAGGGCAAGCATTGCAGGAAGCAATTCTTCAACAGTCCGAGTTACTGGTCTGTCATAATTTAAGTCAAGTCAATAGCACCGTAAGGGGATTTTTATACGATTATATAAAAGACACTCTCTAAAAGAACTCTTTTGCTCTTCACTTATCTCCAAATACTATATTACTACCTCCCGTTTCCTCTCTCTTATCTTGTCTCCGATTCCACTGTTTGTAACTCTTACATGCGCTTGCTCCAAAATCCAATTTGTTTAGAGGCCTTGTTACTTTCAGTTTTTCTTAATCCTGGTTTTTTTATTTAATCATTTGGGCATCTATTTCTAAGCCCAGGCAGATCTCAGAATAGCAGAAGACAGAATACGGGTTGGAAGGGACCTTGGAGGTCATCTAGTCCAACCCGGTGCTCAAGCAGAAGACCCTAGACTTCCAAGGTCCCTTCCAGCTCTATTCTGATTGATTGACTGATGACTGACTGACTGACTGATTGAATGGTCTCTAGGACCTAGGTTCTGCTATTGAACAGGGGGTTAGACTAGAAGACCTCCAAGATCCCTTCTGGCTCTATTCTGATTGATTGATTGAAATGGTCTAGGGCCTCCTGCTTGAGTAGGGGGTTGGACTAGAAGACCTCCAAGGTCCCTTCCACCTCTATTCTGATTGATGGATTGAAATGGTCTAAGATCTCCTGCTTGAGCAGGGGGTTGGACTAGAAGACCTCCAAGGTCCCTTCCAACTCTATTCTGATTGATTGATTGATTGATTGATTGAAATGGTCTAGGGACTTCTGCTTGAGTAGAGGGTTGGACTAGAAGACCTCCACGGTCCCTTCTAGCTCTATTCTGATTGATGGATTGAAATGGTCTAGGGTCTCCTGCTTGAGCAGGGGGCTGGACTAGAAGACCTCCAAGGTCCCTCCCAGCTCTATTCTGATTGATGGATTGAAATGGTCTAAGATCTCCTGCTTGAGCAGGGGGCTGGACTAGAAGACCCCTAAGGTCCCTTCCAACTCTATTCTGATTGATTGATTGATTGATTGAAATGGTCTAAGGTCTCCTGCTTGAGTAGGGGGTTGGACTAGAAGACCTCCAAGGTCCCTCCCAGCTCTATTCTGATTGATGGATTGAAATGGTCTAAGGTCTCATGCTTGGGCAGGGGGATGGACTAGAAGACCTCCAAGGTCCCTTCCAGCTCCATTCCCGATCAATTGACCCAGATGGCTTTAGATTTAGAAGCAGAGAGAACAATTGCGCAGTTCTTTGTTTTCCACAAAAAGATTCCACGTAAAACTCTCTCTCACACACACACACACAAATACACAGAGCCACACAGAGCCACACAAAGCAAAGCGCACACACCCTCTTCTTCTCTGCCTCCGTGGCAGCCCAGGAATGTAATATCTGCCGATTCTCAGCCATACATCTTGGTGGGTGACAAATCACTTTTTAATTGCCTGGGGGAAGAAATGCATTTGTCTCGGCTTTACGTGGGAATCATAGTAACCGTTCAGCTCCACCAAAAGACTTCCGTCTCCGGGTATCTTAGGAGCTCGGAGTCCAGGCATGGAGCGGGCTCGCTGTGGAACCCCCAAAGATGCTTTGGGTGGGGGCTATGCCAAACCCCTCCCTTTGCAAACTGTGCATTTCTGCATTCGCTTCGGGTGCTTTAAAGGCAGTTTGCACTTTGGGTAACGATTTCGCATGAATGTTAACCTTCTGTCCTTTGCATGGTTTTTTTTCTTTTTTTTGTTAATTTCTTCCTTTTTCTTCCCTCCATCCCTTTCTTTCTTTTCTTTCTTTCTTTTTTCCCTCCCTCCCTCCAGCTCTTCCTCCTCCTTTTTCTTTCCTTCCTTTTATTTCTTTCCCCCCTGTTCCTTCCTTCCTTCCTCTCTCTCTCTTTCTCTCCTATAAATATAAACCAGCGAGTAAGACAGCCTAGCATCCAAGATGAAAGGTCACCCTTGACCAAAGTCAGGGTAACCTTGCAGATTGCAAAGAGATTTTGTGGCCTGTAACCTTGTCTCTGTCTCTCCCTCCCTCCCTCTGTTTCTCTCTCCCTCTTTCTTTTTTCACTTTACTTTCTCTTTCTCCTCTCCCTCCCTCTCTCTGTTTCTTTCTTCATTTTCTTTCTCTCTTTCTCCTCTCCCTCTCTCCGTTTCTCTTTTTTCACCTGTTTTCTTTCTCTTCCTCCCTCCCTCCGTTTCTCTGTCTCTCTTTCTTTCTGTCTTTTTCCCTTTATTTACTTTCTCCCCTCCCTCCCTCTCTCCGTTTCTTTCTTTCTTCATTTTCTCTCTCTCTCTTTCCCCTCTCCCTCTCCCTATTTCTCTTTCTCTCTTTTTTTCTTTCTCTCTCCCTTCTTCTGTTTCTCTCTCTCTCTCTCTCTTTCTTTTTTCACTTTCTTTTCTCTCTCTCTTTCTTCTCTCTCTCTCTCTCTCTTTTGTTCTTCCTCTACTCACATCTGTAACTTTCACCATCGCTCCATTCTGGATACCGCTCGGGAGCTCATTATATTCCGAAAGAGAGGACAAATTAGATTTTTAGATAATTACCTTAAAATGATTAGGCTGATGATCTCCCAGATTAGCCAGAAATTTAAGAGGAATATTGGAATTTTAGAAGTGATAATTGGACATTAATTCTCTTTTTTCCCTTCCCCTGATGGGAGACAATGCAAGGCAGCTCACTTACTTTTCTTTGGGTCTAATTTAAAAATAAAAATTAAAAATGCCTTTCAAGCCAACTTCTCTGGCTGGGCTTTCAAATGCTTTGGGCCACAAATGAATAGAACAGACTAACAGAGTTGGAAGGGGCCTTGGAGGTCTTCTAGTCCAACCCCCCTGCCTAGGCAGGAAACCCTATACCATTTCAGACAAACGGCTATCCGACATCTTCTTAAAGACTTCCAGTGTTGGGGCATTCACAACTTCTGGGGGCAAATTCTGTTCCACTGATTCATTGTTCTAACTGTCAGGAAATTCCTCCTCAGTTCTAAGTTGCTTCTCTCCTTGATTAGTTTCCACCCATTGCTTCTTGTCCTGCCCTTGGATGCCTTGGAGAATAGTTTGACTCCCTCTTCTTTGTGGCAACCCCTGAGATATTGGAACACTGCTATCATGTCTCCCCTAGTCCTTCTTTCTCTTAAGCTGAACATATTCCCAGTTCCTGCAACCGTTCTTCATATGTTTTAGTCTCCAGTCCCCTAATCATCTTTGTTGCTCTTCTCTGCACTCTTTCTAGAGTCTCCACATCTTTTCTACATCGTGGCGACCAGAACGGAATGCCGTATTCCAAGTGTGGCCTTACCAAGCCTTATAGTGGCATCGGATGGCACTGCCACCAAACCGCCTCTTCCCCTCCCCCATTCATAACCAAGAGCTGTTGTGGGTTTGTGCATCAAACCCTGGCCGTTTTTAATCACACCCAGGTGTGAAGTTTCACTTTTCTGTTCAAAAGCTTGCTGGAGAAGGCGGGGTAGAAAAAAATTGCATTATTTTTTTTGGGGGGGGGGGAAATGTCCAACCTTGGAATCAAACGCCGTTCTCTTCCGTTGTGCTATTTTTGTCGAGTTGGCATCCGCCGGAGGTAAATGTCAAACCATTTGTGTAAAAAAAAAGAAAAGAAAAATTAAGGAGCTTTGGGAATATTTTCTTTCTCCCAGGAAGCGGGAGAAAAAAGAAAGCGACACAAAGCTTTTGCGGAGAATCAATATCTCCAGAGGTCTATTCCCCCACCCCCCACCCCCCACCCCCCTGTTCTCTAATAAAATCCTTTTCTGGGGTTAGCGAAGGAGGAAAATCCAAAAATTAGAGGCATCGCTGGACAAAACGAGAGGATTTCAGCCCTGTTTCCTTCGTCAAATCCACCAATACGGCTTGTCCTTGACTTACGATCAAAACTGAGCCCAGTGAGACAGTCGGGATGCTGCAAGTGTGGCAAATATAGGTCTTTTTACAGGACCATTCAAAGCTACAACAGCAGTCGAAAAATAATGAATGTTATCACTTACGACCACTGCAGCATCCCCCGGGGTCATGTGATCGAAACTCAGATGCTCGGCAGCTGACTCACAGTTATGACTAACGTGGACACCCCCCCCCCCCCCCTTTGCGATCTTCTGACGAGCAAAGTCTTAACGCTTAATGACAGAAGGGGTTCTCATAACAACAGTGGCAAGATGGGTCGTAACACGGGGCAAAATTCAACAGCCAACAGACGGACATTTTTGGGTTCCATTGGCGGTCACAAGCTGAGGACTCCCTGTGTAATTTTGAATAGCGGCCTCTGGAACAACCATGCACGCTTTCGCAAATGTTGCCTTACAAAACGTCCGTAACGTTTCTACACAATGTTTTTACTCATCCTGTCGCATCATGCCTCCTCGGGAGTGTGCATTTTTGTAGCGTTGTGTGTTTTTGTTGTTGTTGTTAGGTTGTTGTTTTTTTTGCTAAGAACTCCATTAGAAAATGCAAAGGGGTATGAAAACTGAAGCCTCCCGTTATGCTCCCGTTTGCATATTAGGTTAAGAGCCGCAAATGGCATTTGGATGCATTAAAACGTGAAGAGAAGCCATTTCCTTCGCTTCCCTGTCCTTAAAATAATCCCCAAACCATGATAGATGGAGGGCAACTTTATTTTTATTTTTTAAATCCCAGTCTAACGTGTGACGTCCTGGCTCATCTTATTCTGGGTTAATTTTTCCCCTAATTTTTAGGAGCATTCTAAAAAAAAAAAACTGGTTTAATATCGAGACTGAACATTAGCCTTCCATTAAACCTTATCTCTTGCTCCTTTCTTTCTTCCTCCCTTCTTTCCTTCTCTCTTTCTCCTTCCTTCCCTATTTCTGCCTTCCTTCCACTCCTCCCTCCTTATCTGTTTCTCCTTTCTTTCCTCCTTCCTTCCTCCTTCACTTCTCCCTCCTCCTTCTTTCTCCTTTCTTCCCTCCTTTTCTTTCTTCCTCCCTTCCTACTTTCTTCCTTCCTTCTCTTTTTCCTCCCTTCTCTATTTCTACCTCTTTCCTTTCTTCTTCACTTCTCCCTCATCTTTCTCCTTTCTTCTTTCCTTCCTTCTTTGCTACTCCCTCCTTCTCTCTTTTTCCCCTCCCTTTCTTTTCTTCCTTCCTTCCTTCCCTTTTTCTGCCTCTTTCCTTCTTCCTCCTTCTTTCCTTCTCCTTCCTTCCTTCTTTGCCTTTCCTTCCCTATTTCTGCCTCTTTCCTTCTTCCTTCACTCCTCCCTCCTTCTTCTCTTTCTGTTTCCTTCCTTCCTTCCTCCTCCTCCTTTCCTTCTTCCTTCTCTTTCTCCTTCCTTCCCTATTTGTGCCTCTTTCTTTCCTTCTTCATTCCTCCCTCATTCATCTCCCTTCCTTCCTTTTCTTCCTTCCTACTTCCTTCCTTCTCTTTCTCCTTCCTTTCCTATTTCTGTCTCTTTGCTTCATTTCTCCTTTCCCTCTTTCCTTCCTCCCTCCCTCCTTTTTTCTTTGTCCCTCAAGGTCATTCCTTCTTCCCATGAGAAGCCCTCAAAAGCAAAGAGAAGATACCCACAATCCACGGCCAGCTGTGGAATCTGGGGCTCTAAGTCCCGCCAACTTCAAAGCCACCAAGGTCGAGGTCGTTGCTGCAAGGAGGGGGGAAGGAGATCCAATACTCCCCCTGCCCTTCTTTCCTAAGCTCCCTTTCACACAGTAGAGCCGCAGACACGTGTCTCCCCCTGCAGGCATTGCAAAGGGAGGCGGGGGTCTTGGCTCGGGAAACCCCCGGCCGGGAACCCCCTGGGTGTAAAACGGGCGGAGGGGGGCGGGTGGGGGGGACGACTCCCGTTCGCTCCATCTCCGCCGTGCTTCGCTTGGCATCCTCGCCGGAGACGCAGCGCCCCCTGGCGTCCTTCGGGGACGGCGCACTTTGTCCGCTTTGGTCGCTTCTCCGGCCGGGAAAAGGTGCTTTTTCCTTCCCACGGCGGCTTCTTCGCTCCTCCTTTTTTCTTTTTTCTTTTTTTTGCAATCTTTCGTGCTGCTGCAGGATTTTTCAGCCTTGGCAACTTGAAGACGGGAGGATTGCAAGTCCCAGAATTCCCCGGCCAGCGTTCGATGTTTTCCTCCTTCCCTTCCATTCTCCCTCCCTTCCTTCTATCTCTCTTCTCCCTCCCTCCCTCCCTCCCTTCCTCTCTCCTTTTCCCTTTTCTTCCCTCCCTCCCTCCCTCACTCTCCCTTCCTTCCTTCCACCCATCTCTCTTCTCCCTCCCTCCTTCCCTCCCTTCCTTCCTCCTTTTCTCTATCCCTCTCTCCTTCTCCCTTCCTTCCTTCTATCTCTCTTCTCCCTCCCTCCTTCTCCTTCCTTACCTCCCTTCCTTCCTCCTTTTCTCTCTCCTTCTTCCTTCCTTCCTTCCTTCTATCTCTCTTCTCCCTCCCCCTCTTTCTCCCCTCCTTCTATCTCTCTTCTCCCCCCCTCCCTTCCTTCCTCCCTCTCTCCTTTTCCCTTTCCTTCCCTCCCCCTCACTCTCCCTTCCTTCCTTCCATCCATCTCTCTTCTCCCTCCCTCCTTCTCCTTCCTTCCCTCCCTTCCTTCCTCCTTTTCTCTATCCCTCTCTCCTTCTCCCTTCCTTCCTTCTATCTCTCTTCTCCCTCCCTCCTTCTCCTTCCTTACCTCCCTTCCTTCCTCCTTTTCTCTCTCCTTCTTCCTTCCTTCCTTCTATCTCTCTTCTCCCTCCCCCTCTTTCTCCCCTCCTTCTATCTCTCTTCTCCCTCCCTCCCTTCCTTCCTCCCTCTCTCCTTTTCCCTTTCCTTCCCTCCCCCTCACTCTCCCTTCCTTCCTTCCATCCATCTCTCTTCTCCCTCCCTCCTTCTCCTTCCTTCCCTCCCTTCCTTCCTCCTTTTCTCTATCCCTCTCTCCTTCTCCCTTCCTTCCTTCTATCTCTCTTCTCCCTCCCTCCTTCTCCTTCCTTCTATCTCTCTTCTCCCTCCCTCCCTTCCTTCCTCCCTCTCTCCTTTTCCGTTTCCTTCCCTCCCCCTCACTCTCCCTTCCTTCCTTCCATCCATCTCTCTTCTCCCTCCCTCCTTCTCCTTCCTTCCCTCCCTTCCTTCCTCCTTTTCTCTCTCCTTCTCCCTTCCTTTCTTCTATCTCTCTTTTCCCTCCCCCTCTTTCTCCCTTCCTTCCATCTCTCTTCTCCCTCCTTCTCCCTTCCTTCCTTCCTTCTTTTCTCTTTCCCTCACTCCTTCTCCCTTCCTTCCTTCTTCCCTCCCTTCCCTTCCCTCCTCCCTTCCCTCCTTCCTTGCCTAGCTTCCTTCCTTTTCCTACTCGTATGCTCTCCTCCCTCCCTTCCCTCCTTCCTTCCTTCCTTCCTTCCTTCCTTCCTTCCTTCCTTCCTTCTTCCTTTTCTCTCCCTCCCCCCCCCCTCCCTCTTTCTCCTTCACCAGCCAGCTAATTCTTTTAACTTTTTCAAGAAGAGATTTGTGCAGAGTGGTCTAGGATCTCCTGCTTGAGCAGGGGGTTGGACTGGATGACCTCCGCGGTACCTTCCAGCTCTATTGCAAATGATAGAATCACAGAGCTGGAGGGGACCTTGGAGGTCTTCTAGTCCAACCCCCTGCTCAAGCAGGAGACCCTGGACCATTTCAATCCATCAGAATAGAGCTGGAGGGGACCTTGTGGGTCTTCTAGTCCAACCCCCTGCTCAAGCAGGAGTCCCTAGATCATTTCAATCCATCGGTCAATCATAATAGAGCTGGAAGGGACCTCGGAGGCCTTCTAGTCCAACCCCCTGCTCAGGCAGGAGACCCTACACCACTACAGACCAATGGCTGTCCAATCTCTCTTAAAAACCTCCCGTGTTGGAGCATTCACAACTCCTGGAGGCAAGCGGTTCCACTGACAGATTGAAATGGTCTAGGGGTCTTCCTGCTTGAGCAGGGGGTTGGACTGGATGACCTCCGGGGTCCCTTCCAGCTCTGTTCTCCTTTGATCGATGATCCCGGAGACAGGAGGCCTCCAAAGGTTTTGCCGAGTTTTCTCCCAGTTTCACACTGTTCTCATGGATCTCTTCCAGATCTGAGCCCCTCCCTCCCGCTAGATGGGATCTATCGATCCCTCCCCCACCAGGAGGACTTCCTCAGCCTTAAAGGAAAACCCTGGGGGGGGATTATTGGGGGGCGCCTGGCACTTCCCAGCAGGCCATCCTGCCAATTGGGATGCCAATAGACACCAGGTTTTGATGGACGGGAGCCTGGCGCAATGGAGCCTTCGGGGGGGGGGGGGGGCACTCGCCTGCCTTGCAACATCCCAAACTGGGAGCCCCCAAGAAGCAGGGAGCCCCTTCCCTCAATGGAAAGCCCCAATGGAAGCCTTGGTTGATCTCTTTGCTTTGCAAGCAGGCCAAGTGGCTTCATTATACAGGAGCCTCCTCAGAGAGGGCTTAGAAGAGGAAGGCCTCTTTCTTCCTTTCTATCCCTTCTCTCTTTCTCTCCTTCCTTCCTCTTCCCTCTTCTTTCTTTCTTTCTTTCTTTCTTTCTTTCTTTCTTTCTTCCTCTCTCTCTTTCTCTCTTTCTCCATCCATCCCTTTTCTCTTTCCCTCCTTCCTTCCTCTTCCCTCTTCTTTTTACTTTTTCTTCTTTCTTTCTTTCTTTCTTTCTTCCTCTCTCTCTTTCTCTCTTTCTCCATCCATCCCTTTTCTCTTTCCCTCCTTCCTCCTCCCTCTTCTTTCTTTCTTTCTTTCTTTCTTTCTTTCTTTCTTTCTTTCTTTCTTTCTCTCTCTCTCCATCCATCCGTTTCTTTTCTCTTTCCCTCCTTCCTTCCTTTCCTTTCCCTTTCTTTCTTCCTTCCTTCCTTCCTTCCTTCCTTCCTTCCTTCCTTCCTTCCTTTCCCTATTTCTTTTTTCCCCTTCCTTTCCCTTTCTTTCTTTCTCTTTCTTTCTTTTTTCCTTCCTTCCTTTCCTTTCCCTATTTCTTTTTCCCCTTCCTTTCCTTCCTTCCTTCCTTCCTTTTTTCCTTCTTTCCTTTCCCTTTCTTTCTTTCTCTTTCTTTCTTTTTTCCTTCCTTCCTTCCTTTCCTTTCCCTATTTCTTTTTTCCCTTCCTTTCCTCCCTTTCTTTTTTCCTTCTTTCCTTTCCCTTTCTTTCTTTTTTCTTTTTTTCTTTTTTCTTCCTTCCTTCCTTCCTTTCTTCCTTCCCTCCCTTCTCTCTCTCTCTCTCCCCTCTCTGCTGTCATGTCCAGCAGCCTGCCCTCGGAGGGGATGTTTCATGTGGGACCCCCATCCTTAAAACCAGGGTTTCTCTCGTCTCTCTCCCAGCTGCTGGGTCAGTCTCAGTTACCAGGCTAGCTAACGTCTTCAGGGTTTAGGGGGTGTCGGTGTCGTAATTTTGAACAGTCACTCAATTTAATGGTTGTAAGTCGGGGACTACCTGGGCCGTGTCTCCTGATATCCCCCCCACCCAATTTCCTTTTGTCTTTGTTTTGCCCTATTTCTTCTCTCCAGTCTCTGGGTTGCAATAGCAGCCCCCTCTTTCCCCCCACCCGCCCCGCTAAATCATTCCAACTTGCAAATTGCGTGTCTGAATCTGCCAATACAGGGCCCATAAATCCCTCCACACTTAGAGAAAAGCGGGACGGATAAGTCGCCTCCTCCTTCCCAGTGAGCGCCCAGGGGAGGAAATCCTTCCGATCTGGGGGTGGAAATAAATAAATAAATTCATAATTATAGTACTCAACCGACGCCTGACGTCGTCCGAAGGAACGTTGAGTGGCTTCAGTTTGACGGTGGGTTGTTTAAGAGGCTTGGGGGGGGGGCTTAAGTGGGCTTGGGGGAGATTGGGGTGGGGGAGGAGGGCCAGCTGGGCAGGGGACGAGATACGGCAGGTCTGAACTTCGGCATTGCAAAGGGTCAAGCTCACTCTTGTCCCCCTCCGGCCCTTTCCCTTCAAATAACCCTTATCGAGATCGGTGGGTCAGAGGAGATATTCTCCCTCCCTCCCCTCACTTGTACATTCATGGAACAAGGCGGGATGAGCAGGTGGGCTTTCTCTGGGAAGGGAGGGAAGGAGGGTAGGAAAAGAGGAAGGGAGGAAAGAAGGAAAAGGTGGAAGAGGAAAGAAGGAAGGATATGAGAGAAGGAAGGAAGATATGGGAAATATTCTGAGAAGGAAGGAAGGAAGGATCCTTCTCTTCCCCATCTCCTTTTTCTCCTCCTCTCTTCCATCTCTTTCTCCTTCTCCTACTGTTTCCTCCTCCTCATCTCCTTTTCACCTGCCCTCCTGCTCCTTCACCACCCTCACTCCTTCTCCTTCTTTCTTTCTCCTTCTTTCCTTCTTTCTCCTTCTCCTTCCTCTCCCCATTCCTTCTCTTGCTTTCCTTTCTCTTCCTCCTCCTCCTCTCCTTTCTCCTTCCCCTCCCGATCCCGCATTCCTTTCTTTCCTTTCTCCTCCTCCTCCTCCTCCTCCCGCATTACTTTTCTTTCCTTTCTCTTCCTCCTCTCCTTTCCCCTTCCCCTCTCTCTCCCACATTCCTTTCTTTCCTTCGTCCTCCTCCTCCTCCCGCATTCCTTCTCTTGCTTTCCTTTCTCCTCCTCTTCCTCCTCTCCTTTCCCCTTCCCCTCCCTCTCCCACATTCCTTTCTTTCCTTCCTCCTCCTCCTCCTCCTCCTCCCGCATTCCTTCTCTTGCTTTCCTTTCTCCTCCTCTTCCTCCTCTCCTTTCTCCTTCCCCTCCCTCTCCCACATTCCTTTCTTTCCTTCCTCCTCCTCCTCCCGCATTCCTTCTGTTTTTTTCCTTTCTCCTCCTGCTGAAAACGTTGTCGGGTGTCTCGATTGAATGCCAAAAAATAATAACAACGATAAAAGAAAGAAAGAAATGGTAGGGACGTAAGGACCATTGTCCTAAAATTTATGGCAAAACTAGAACCGTCCTCTGGGCTTCACCCTGGCAGGGAGCTTGTGGTGGGATATTGTGCTTCACAGCCTGTGCTGGAGATGCCAGGACAAATAGACCCCCTCCGTTATATCATCCAGCGCTGGCAGCCTTCCACAATAGCGACAGTCCAACGATTCGCCAAGGGAATTTGGATCCGAGGCCTGCCTTCCATCATATTTCCCTTTTGAAAAGCCCAAATCATTCCGTTTTCTGTTTAGAGAAGGTCTCTTCCTGTTGGTTCAGGACCATGGAGAGGGTCACACAGAGAGAGATGTTGCAACAGTGAGATCTCAAGGCTTAAGAGAATCACTTGAGAGTTGGAAGGGACCTCGGAGGTCTTCTAGTCCAGCCGCCTGCTCAAGCAGGAAAGACCTACGTACAGAATAACAGGAGAGCAGAGCTGGAAGAGGCCTTGGGGGTCTTCTTGTCCAGCCCCCCAGTCCAGAGACTCTACACCACTGATGGTGGACCTTTTAGGCACAGAGTGCCCACACTGGAAGGTGCACATCGGGAACACAACGAGCTGCTGGCTGAGCTGGGGTGCACATGCCCAGAGAGAGCCCTCTGTGGGCCACCTCTGGCATAGGCACCATAGGTTTGCCATCATGGCTCCACATCATTCTGGACAAGTGGCAGTCCAGTCTTTTCTTGAAAGCCTCCAGTGCTGGTGCACCCACAACCTCTGGAGGGAACATGTTCCATCCATCCATCCATCCACCCACCCAATCCACCCACCCACCCATCCACCCATCCATCCATTCCTCCCTCCCCTTAATTTCAGCTGTATTTCAGCTATCTATCTCAGAATCATAGACTCACAGGGTTGGAAGGGACCCTGGAGGGCTTCTAGTCCAACCGCCTGCTCAAGCAGGAGACAGTTTGGTCTAGTGGTGAACGCCTGGGTCTGGAAAGCAGGAGAGAGGGAGTTATAGTCCTGCCTTAGGCATGACAGGTGAGTAGGTGACTTTGGGCCAATCGCCAGGACATGGTGAATTCTAGTTCCTCCTTAAGTATCACCGTTGACTAGGTGACCTTGGGTCAATCACCAGGATACCGTGAGTTATA
The DNA here is from genome assembly GCF_964273705.1 of Natrix helvetica. Classification (NCBI taxonomy): domain Eukaryota; kingdom Metazoa; phylum Chordata; class Lepidosauria; order Squamata; family Natricidae; genus Natrix; species Natrix helvetica. Next base: position 152,796,115 of record NC_138551.1, on the reverse strand, counting down.
GTTCTACCTTAAGTATGACAGTCAACTAAATGACTTTGGGCCAATCACCAGGACATGGTGAGTTCCAGATCCATCTTAGGCATGAAAACTGTCTGAGTGACTTTGGGACAATCACCCAGAGACTGGGAATTCTAGTTCTGCCTTAGGCAGAACTCTATCTGCCTGTCTCTCTCCCTCTTCCTCTCTCTCTCTATCTTCTCTGCCTGCCTGCCTGCCTGCCTGCCTGCCTCTCTCTCTCTCTCTCTCTCTCTCTCTCTCTCTCTCTCTCTCTCTCTCTCTCTCTCTCTGTCTTCAGTGTGTGTGTGTGTGTGTGTGTGTGTCCCTCTTTCTCTCTCTCTCTTTCTCTCTCTCTCTCTCTCCCTCTTTCTCTGTCTTCTCTCTGTCTCTCTCACCCTCTTTCTCTCTCTCCTTCTCTGTCTTCTCTCTGTCTCTCTCTCTCTCTCTGTCTTCTCTGTCTGTCTCTCTCCCTCTTTCTCTCTCCCTCCTTTTCTGTCTTCTCTGTCTCTCTCTCTCTCCCTCTTTCTCTCTCTCTCTTTCTCTGTCTCTCTCTCCCTCTTTCTCTCTCTCTCTTTCTCTGTCTTCTCTGTCTGTCTCTCTCTCTCCCTCTTTCTCTCTCTCTCTGTCTTCTCTGTCTGACTGTCTCTCTCTCTTTCTCTCCCTCTCTCTCCCTCTGTCTTCTCTGTCTGTCTATCTCCCTCCCCCCTCCCCCGCTCTCTCTCATGGGGAGGGCACCCTGAATTCCCATATTTCTGCCTATCTTCTGTGTCCTTTGGACGATGGTGTATCAGATGATGGTTCCTGAATTTTCAGGAAGGCCAGCCAGCCTTCCACATTTTGGAATCAGAGCTCGTGTCCTCCCTGGCCTTCTCTTCTCCCGCGGCTGCGAAATGCATCCTTCCAGAATTGGCTCCCTTAATCAATACCTTTATCTAGGGCAGAATGGCAACCGATCGCAACCCACTCCGAGAAATTAAATGCACAATCTAATTAGGACGGCTTGTGTCTTTGGAAAAGGAAACACTGACAGAGGGAATTTAGATGCTCATAAACACACACACACACACACACACATTTTCTCTCTCTCTCTCTCTCTGTCTCTCTGTCTCTCTGTCTCTCTCTGTCTCTATCCCGCTCGCCCTGCTGTTCTATTTGGCACCGCCGACAGCTTTTTTTGGTGTGTTTTTGCAATTGTTTTATGAAGAAAATCACAGCCTCTGGCTAGAAGTGGCCCAGGAGCACAAGAACCCTGAGTTGTGTTGTCAAAGGGGGGCGAATTGAAGGGAGGACATCACACACACACACACACACACACACACAGAAAACAGGGAAGGGATGAAGAACAACGCATGAAAATGACAAAGAAGTCCGCTTTCCTTGGATATTGGGAAAAAAATCCATTGGAAAGTGGCGGGCTGGGTAGTACCGTTTTATACAGGTAGCCCTCAACTTACGACCGCATTTCAGCCCAAAATTTCCTGATGCTAAGCAGGACAGGTGTCAGGTTTGTTGTGCCCCATTTTACGACCTTTCTTGCCACGGTGGTTGAGTGAAATGCTGCCGTTGTTAAGTTAGTCGGACAGTCGTTAAGCAAATCCGGATTTCTCATTGACTTTGCTTCTCCAAAAGGTCACAAGAAAGGGGGTTGTGTGACCCCAGGACATTGCAACCGTCATAAATATGAGTCAGTTGCTGAGAGTCTGAATATCGATCACGTGATCCTGGGGGTGTGGCAATCTATCATCTACCTATCATCTATCTCTCTATCATTTTTCTCTTTCTCTCATTTATCGGTCATCCATCATCTACCTATTTATCTATTCTCTACAATAGATAGAGAAACAGACAGAGTCCAACAGACAGACAGACAGATGCAGACCATTAGATATAGATGATAGATAGATAGATAGATAGATAGATAGATAGATAGATAGATGATAGATAGATAGAGTTAATGGTTGGGTTGGGTTGAATTGAGTTGACTTGGTTGGGTTGAGTTGACTTGGCTTGGTTTGGCTTGGTTTGAATTAGGTTGGTTTGGATTGTGTTGTGTTGAGTTGATTTGGGTTGGGTTGGGTTGAGCTGAATTGAGGGTTGAGTTGGTTTGCTTTAATTCAGCTGAGTTGGGTTGAGTTGAAGATTGAGTTGAGCATTGAGTCGGGTTGGGTTGAGTTGACTTGGCTTGGTTTGAGTTAGGTTGGGTTGGATTGGGTTGGGTTGAGTTGAGTTGATTAGGGTTGGGTTGAGTTGAATTGAGGGTTGAGTTGGTTTCTTTTAATTAGGCTGAGTTGGGTGGAGTTGAGCATTGAGTTAGGTTGACCCCATTTAAAGAAGTAAGCCAAAATCTAGAATCGCCACTTGTGGCTGTCCAACTGAACCTTTGACTTAGCTGTATAATGAGCAAAACAAAGGTACCTTCTAGGCTCATTCCCCTCTCTTTGTAGCCCAACCTGAATTTCTGCTCACCCTGCAAAATTCAAGGACACATCACAGTTAGCCAAAGACGTTGCTCTCCAGCCTAGCATGGGGGCACAAATTCAATACAGAGAAGTTGCCTGGTGCATGATCAAACACCTTCGTTGAAAAAGAGATGAAAGCATGAAAGCTGTTGGAGGAATGAAATGAACCTCCTAGGGGCTTCTTGAGACACGCTTGGCTCAGAGGACTCTTCTTTATTAAGATGCACAACCCTCATCCGAGCATCTTGAGGTAGAGAGGGCTGGCAAGTTGTCCATCAAAGAGACAGACGAAGCAAAGGGAGACCCTTCCCTCGTAGTCACGGCACAGTGGGAAGCTAATTGTACAACCTTTGGAGTTAGAAGCAGAGTAGAGGAACATGTGATCTTCCCCGTCTCAGCCGAATTATCTAAGCATCTGGGGGGAGAGAGAAACTGGTGATGAAGATGGGATGGGAACCATTAAAGAGAAAAGATGTTGAGACTCTAGAAAAGAGTGCAGAGAAGAGCAACAAAAATGATTAGGGGACTGGAGGCTAAGACATATGAAGAACGGTTGCAGGAACTGGGTATGTCTAGCTTAATAGAAAGAAGGACTAGGGGAGACATGATAGCAGTCTTCCAATATCTCAGGGGTTGCCACAAAGAAGAGGGAGTCAAACTATTCTCCAAAGCACCTGAGGGTAGAACAAGAAGCAATGGGTGGAAACTAATCAAGGAGAGAAGCAACTTAGAACTGAGGAGAAACTTCCTGACAGTGAGAACAATTAACCAGTGGAACAGAAGTTGCCTCTAGAAGTTCCAACACTGGAAATTTAAGAGAATTGACAGCAATTTATCTGGCATAGTATAAGGTCTCCTGCTGGATGAGGGGTTGGACTAGAAGACCTCCAAGGTCCCTTCCAACTCTTGTCATTCTGCTATTCACTAACCCCAGATCAATTCATCCGTGGAACGGCTTGCCTCCAGAAGTTGTAGGAGCTTCCATCCCTGGAGGCTTTTCAAGAAGAGACTGGACACTACATTTGTCTGAAATGGTATAAGATTTCCTGCTCGAGCAGGGGGTTGGACTAGATGACCTCCGAGATCCCTTTCCCCTCTTGTTTATTCTATAATACCAGGTCAATGAAATAGTGGAATAACTGGCCACCAAAGGTCGTGGCTGCTCCATCACTGAAGGCTTTTAAGAAAGGGGGTTGGACTAGATGACCTCCAAGGTCCCTTCCAATTCTGTTTATTCCATAATCCCAGATCAATGAAATAGTGGGATAACTGGCCACCAGAGGTTGTGGCTGCTGCATCATTGGAGGCTTTTAAGAAAAGACTGGACAGCTGTTCGTCTGAAATGGCAGAGAGTATCCTGCTTGAGCAGGGGGTTGGACTAGAAGACCTCCAAGGTCCCTTCCAACTCTTGCTTGCTCCAAAAAGCAGCTTTTTCTGCCTGCTGCCTCTCGGGGGTCTGACTTCATCTTGGCCCCTTTGGAGCGATGGGTTTTTTTTTGGCCCATCGTCCTTGGAAACTGAATTCCACCTGGCCAACTGGTGCTTTCGTGACAGATTAATTGCCTCTTTCAGTCTTTTGCAAACTGTTGGGCAGAAAGGAGAGTTCTGGGATTGTTTTTTTTTTGCAAAGCCTTGCGCAGAACGGGGAGAAGCGTTCCGCTCTCCGAGAAGTTCAGATCAATTAAAACAATTTACTTTGCGGCTAATGGTTTTGGAGCCTTGTAATTTATTAGCGGCTAAATGCCATCCAAAGCCCCATTCATTTGGCTGGCACACAGGGAACCGTAACAAGTTCTTGGATAAATTAAGTCTCGGGATTTAGGAACGTGGAGGGGCTTCCATGGCTGAGGGTCAAATGCCCTGCCTGCCACTCAGTTTTATGGGCTCCAGAGTTTTCTCGCAAACAATTAAAAACTTCTACACGGTTCTTTTTGGGGGGTGGAGCTTCAAAGGCATGCAAATGAGGAGGAGGGCTCTGTTGTGGCTTGCCAGCGGCCAGAGGAGTGGGCAACAGATTCGGACAGTGAGGAGGTTGGGGAGGAACCTGGGCCAGTCCTGGAGTCTGGGGAAGGCTCTGAGGAGGACTCTGTGTCGGAGGCAGAGATGGGGCCGGGGCCGTCTGACAGTTATCAGCTGCCTTCAGAGTCAGGCATCAGTGAGGCAGAGGAACAGCTGGAGCCTGTTCCCAGTGTGCGCATGGGCAGAGTGGCCAGACAAACAGCTAAAGAACAGGGGTGGACTTGGGAGGAAGGCCACAGGTGGACGATGAAGGGCCCCTCCCAGAAGGAATAAAAGAGGAGCAAAAGGGGAGTGGAGTTTGCAGGAGACCATGAGTTCGCTTCATTGGTTTGGAGACTCCTTGCCAAGTTCTGCAGATATCTGACCTGGCAGCTCTCCAAGCCAGAGAAGGTCTGTGACTGTAAATCCTCCTTTGAAAGACTTTGCTGGAGGTGAAGGAGCAGAATCCACAGGAAATTAATTAATTTTTGTTGGGACCAGGAGTTTGCTTCAGGCTCTTGGGAAGCCTCGGTTAGAACAGGCTCCCTTTAATCTGTGCAAGGATCCAGAGCTGAATTTAGGGGTCCAGGAGAGGAGATGTCCGTGGGGAAGTGAAGCGATTATGAGCAACTCAATGTTGGTTTATGCCTTCAGCGGTTTCTGCACTCCCGGCTGAACTGGCCGAGAAAAACTACAACAGGGTGAATTAATTCTACTAGGCAATGTTGATAGGATCACATTAAGTCTGAAAGGCCAAACGCCACCACTGCCCATTTTGGCTGCTTAATCCATTCGAGGGGATCCTCCTTAAATTTCTCCCCCCCCCCCGGCCGTTAAGTGACTGAGGGCTTCTGGGTCTCTTATCTAATTGCTTTTATTTTGTCTCTTTCCCCTCATCGTCCCACCTCCAAGGTCATCCACACATGCCTTTAAAACCGGGGAGTTAAAAGCCCTGGGGTCAGCACGTCCCCCTCCACAAAGAGAAAAGGAGGCCCATTCCTCACTAGCACTGATGATGTTAGCTAGTTGGGTCTTGAGATGTCTGCAAGAAATCAATCAAGTTCAGAGAGCACTAAGGACCCCACAGTTGTCCACCTCCTCTCTGCAAACACCACTCCCTTCCAGCACTGATGATGTTAGCTAGTTGGGTTATGAGACATCTTCAAATAAACAATCAAATTCAGAAATTACGAAGGATCCCATAATCTTCCTCCTCCTCTTCTTCTTCTTCTCCTTCCTCCTCCTCCTCCTCCCTGAAAACCTCCCTCCCTTTCCCAGCCAGCTTCCAACAAGCCAAATTCGATGGGGGAAGGCCAGATCCTCTTAATGACCACACAATTTAACAACATCCATGCTTCGCTTAACAACCGTGGCAACAAAAACGGGAGTCATGAAATGACTCAACCACGGTCTCGGTGAGCAACAGAAATTTTGGGCTCCACTGTGGTCGTAAGTCGAGAATTGCCTCTGGGTCTTGGGATCAAAACAAACCAGGAATTTTGGGGACACCTGCCTGGCCTACCTCGAAGGGCTGGCGCCCCGTTGGCTTCTTCTTGGATTCCTCCTTGAATCCCCATTTCTGAGGTGTCGCAAATTAAAAGCAAAGTGATGTGAAGGGACATATGGGGAGCCAGCCCCCCCCCCCCATCATCCCTGCGCCCAGGACAGCTTTCCAATTAACTTAGTGGTGTGAAACAGTTTCTAATTAGGACAGGGACAATTGCTCACACGGGAGGACACGAAAAGCAAAAATAGCACCAGAGGGGGAGAAAACAACACACACACACATACACACACGAATTGTTCATCCTTCTAAATCCAGCAGAAGGGAGGAAGTGGAGTTGACCAGGCAGTCGGTCAACCTCGTCTCTTAATTCCGGGGAGTGACTGAAACTGACCGGTAGGTGGAAACTGGCAGGTGATCCTTGGCAATCACACAAGGGGATTTTTCATTATTTGCAGGAGGGAGGGAGGGAAGAGATGAAGGGAGGGAGAGAGGGAAAAAGAAAAAGAAGGAAGGAAGGAGATAGATGGGGTGATTGTGAAAAACAAGGGAGAGAGGGAGGAAAGGGTGGGAAGGAAGGAAAAAAGGAAGGAAGGAAAAAGAGGGAGGAAAGAAGAGAACGAGAGAGAGGAAGGAAGGAAGGAGAGAGGAGGGATAGTGGAAGACGAGAGAGAGAGGAAGGAGGGAGGGAAGGAAGGAAAGAGACAGGAAGGAAGGGAGGGAGAGAGGGAGGAAGAAAAGAAAGAAAGGAGGAAGGGAGGGAGGGAAGGAAGGAGAGAGATGGGGTGATAGTGGAAGACAAGGGAGGAGAGAGGAAAGGGAAGGAAGGAAGGAAGGAAAAAGAGGGAGGAAAGAAGGAAAGTGATAGGAAGGAAGGAAGAGAATGAGAGAGAAAGGGAAGGAAGGACGGACTTCGGGGCCTAGCTTGACACTGTCTGTCCCATTATAAAAAGACGCCCCACTTCTTCCTGAAGGCAGACAAAATCCTCTCCTTCCTCCCAGAATAAAACAAGGGGGCTGGACTAGAAGACCTCCAGGGCCCCTCCCAACTCCTGTTATCCTGTCTTCTATTCCCTGTTCGCAGCATTAGACTCGCAAGATTCCGTTCAGGCGGCCTTCGCATAACGTAGAATCAGCCCATCTGGTCATGCTTCCTGCCTGGTCTACCTGGGACACACACACACACACACACACACACACACACAAACAAACACACACAGACACACACCCTGATGTGTGCACCTTTCCTTCTCCATCCTCCTCGTAAAAAACCTTTTCGCCCCGGCCGAGTCAGGTGCGCCTGGATCCCCCCTGGGCAGCCCCCTCTCCCTCCCCAGGGACCCCCTTGCCTTGCCCTGGGGGGGGGGAGAGGACGGGTGCAGGGCGACAGGTGCTGGAGGAATCCTTCCTGCTGACAAGGCCTGTCCCATCTCATTTCCTGCCTCCCTTCCTGACATGCCAACATTTGTGTTGCGGAAACAGCTGGCATGCAGGCCGCTTCAGAAGATGCCGGTGCTGTCACTGGGGCAGATAGAAAATGCCCTCGCAAATGTGGCTGTGCGGGAGAGAGAGGGAGGGAGGGAGAATGAGGAATGAGAGAGAGAATAAGAGAAAGAGAAGGAGAGAGAGAGAAGGAGAGAGGGGGAGAGAATGAAGAATGAGAGAGAGAAGAGGAGAGAGAGAAGGAGAGGGGGAGAGAATGAGGAACGAGAGAGAGAATGACAGAGAGAAGAGGAGAGAGGGGGAGAGAATGAGGAATGAGAGAGAGAGGGAGGGAGAGAATAAGAGAAAGAGAGAAAGAGAAAGAGAAGGCAAGGGGGGGAGAGAATGAGGAATGAGAGAGAGAGGGAGGGAGAGAATAAGAGAAAGAAAAAGAGAAAGAGAAGGAGAGTGAGGGAGGGAGAATGAGGAATGAGAGAGAGAATGACAGAGAGAAGAGGAGAGAGGGGGAGAGAATGAGGAATGAGAGAGAGAGGGAGGGAGAGAATAAGAGAAAGAGAAAAAGAGAAAGAGAAGGAGAGTGAGGGAGGGAGAATGAGGAAGAGAGAGAATGACAGAGAGAAGAGGAGAGAGAGGAGGGGGAGAGAATGAGGAATGAGAGAGAGAAGGAGAGAGGGAGGGCTGGAGAGAATAAGAGAATGAGAGAGAGAGAGGAGAGAGGGGGAGAGAATGAGGAATGAGAGAGAGAAGGAGAGAATAAGACAAAGAGAAAGAGAGAAAGAGAAAGAGAAGGAGAGTTGGGGAGGGAGAATGAGGAATGAGAGAGAGAATGAGAGAGGGAGGGAGGGAGAGAATAAGAGAAAGAGAGAGAGAAGGAGAGAGGTGGAGAGAATGAGGAATGAGAGAGAGAATGAGCGAGAATGAGAGAGGGGGGAGAGAATGAGAGAGAGAATAAAAGAGAGAGAAAGGGAGAGAGAGAGAGAAGGAGAGGAGGGGGCGAGGGAGATAATGAGAAATGAGAGAGAAAGAGAGGGGGAGAGAATAAGAGAGAGAGATGGAGAGAGAAAAAGAGAGAGAAAGAGCTGGAGAGAGGAGAGAGAGAGAGAGAAAGAAAAAGTGACCAAAAAAGATAGTGAGAGAATGAAAAAGAGAGATAGAAAGAGAAGAAAGAAGGAGAAAGGAAGGGGAGAAAGAAAGAAAGTATAAGTGCAAGGGAGAGCCAAAAGAAATAAAAAGAGAAGAGGGAGAAAGGGAGAAGAAGAAAGGAAGGAAGGAAGGAAGGAGAGTGGGTTTCAGCCTGTCTTTCTCAAGAGGAATTTTCAGATGAGTGGACTTCAATTCCCACTTGAAGTCAGTAGAACAGCTGGAAGGGGCCTCGGAGGTCTTGTAGTCCAACCCCCTGCTCAAGCAGGAAGCCCTCCTGTGGGAATGTTAACATCTACCGACCTGCAACCAAGGGTTTTCATTTCCCTCCGTTGTCTCCTGCTGCCTTCCTTTTGAACCCAGCCCACCCACCCTTTTCATTCTCTCAAGGACCCTCCACCAGCACAGCTGGTCTCTCCTGGCTTCCTCCTCCAGGAGATGTCAAAATGAGGATTTAAAAACGAACAGCTGCTGTTTTCAGTCGTCTTGGGGAAAAACACAAATACCAACTCGGAATATTTTCTGGTGAATAAGCCCATTTAGAAAGGGGATGCTAACCTTAACTCAGGCCCACAAATATGGGCGGTCCTTGACTTACGACCACAATGGAGCCCAAACTCATCTGTCGCTAAGCGAGACAGTTGATGTGAGTTTCCCCCGTTGTAATGACCTTTCTTGCCGCCGTTGTTAAGTGAACCGCTGTAGTTGCTGAGGCAGAAGCAACGGTGTTTACGTGAACCTGGCTTCACTGCAGGATTCACTTAACAACGGTGGCAAGGAAGATCGTAAAAAGGGGGCAAAACCCACTTAACAAACGTCCCTCGCTTGGCAAGAGGAATTTTGGCCTCAATTTGTGGTCATATGAAGGGAACTACCTTTGTTTAGGAGATGAAACCAAGACACGTCAGATAAGAGACCGCATAGCCTGCGGCTGCATAACAGGTGGGAAAAGAGGCTGTGAAGGGACCCTCCCTAGTTGCTCAGTCTCTAAAGGAGACGGCGGGAGAATTGTAATTTCAGACTTGCAAGGTTCTTGCAGTAAGCAGGAAAGACCTTGGGAGGCAGGGAAGAGAGACACAGCCAAAGGAACGGTCAGATAAGAGTCACCTGAGCCCTCAGCTGCATACTGGGTGGAGAAAGAGATTCAGAAGGGACCCTCCCTAGTTTCTCAGCCTGTAAAAGAGACTGTGGGAGATTTGTTCTTTCAGACTTCCAAGGCCCTTGTAGTCGTAAGTGAGATGGAGCAGAGAAACACTGCCAAGGGAAGGGTCAGATAAGAGTCAGCTGCACAATGGACAGGGCGAGAAATTCAAAAGGGACCCTCCCTAGTTTCTCAGCCTGTAAAGAAGAGAGGGAGAGGATTGTACTTTCAAATTTGCAAGGTTCTTGTGGTAGTGTGTGGGAAAGAGCTTTGGAGACAAGGAAAAGAGAGACAGCCAAGGGAAGGGTCAGATAAGAGACGGCATAGTCCAGAGCTACTTAATGCACAGGGCAAGAAGCTCAGGAGGGACCCTCCCTAGTTTCTCAGGCTGTCAAAGAGACCGCGGGAGAATTGTACTTTCAGACTTGCAAGATTCTTGTACGCCTAGATGAGAAGGATGTTGAGATGTGAGACGAAGAGACGCTGCCAAGGGAATAGTCAGATAAGAGACCCCATAGCTGCATAATGAGTGGAGAAAGGGACTCGGATCAGAAGGGACCCTCCCTAGTTTCTCAACCTGTAAAAGAGACCGTGGGAGAATTGTACTTTCAGACTTGCAAGTTTCTTGCAGCACAGCCAAAGGAATGGTCAGATAACAGGCAACTGAACTCTCAGCTAGATAACGGAAAGGGCAAGCGTCTCAAAAGAGACCCTCCCTAGTTTCTCCGGCTGTAAAAGACACAGGGAGGGGGAGAATGACACTTTCAAGCTGGCACGATTCCGTCCATCTACCTTGACAAGGAAGCCGAGTCGCCTCATCTGGCTGCGATTTCCTATCTGGCTTACCCCGCCGGGCCGACATGTGTCTTCCGCTCGGCTCCCTCCTTTTCTCTTCACCTCCTTCCCTTCCTGTCCTCTGCGCCGGGGCACGAGGTATTGACAAAGGAAGAGGGAGAAGGAAGAAGAAAAAAAAGGCGAAAGCCCGTCGTGACGGGAAACTGAACTGCCAGCTCGTCGAGAGATAAGAGCTGGCACCGTCTGAGTGGAGAAGCAGGATTTGCGGTGGCAGCCGCCACGGATATAAACTTCGGAGCACTCGGTGAATGTCAGCCTGGCTTTGAAATTAAAATGTCTCCTGTTCAGAGGCATCTATTGTTCCGTCTGCGGCTCAGGTTAGATGCGGGAGACAATAGGCACTCGAGCAGGGGTGAAATCCAGCAGGTTCTGACAGGTTCTGGAGAAGCGGTAGCGGAACTTTTGAGTAGTTGGGAGAACCGGCAAATACCACCTCTGGCTGGACCCAGAGCAGGGTGGGGTTGCAGATTCCCTCCAGGAGTGGGGAGGGAATGGGGATTTTGCAGTATCCTTCCCCTGCCACGCCCACCAAGCCACGGCCACAGAACCGGTAGTAAAAAGAAAATGAATTTCACCACTGCACTCGAGGCTTCGGTTACAACCCGGGCATTTCTGGGCAAGGGAAAGAGAGACTTCTGTTTGGAAGCAGAGTTCAGGGGGGCACTGATGGAAGTTGGGGCACCAGTGGGCTTCTTGGGGGGCTGGTGGCTTGTGCCGAAAACCGGCTTCGAGGCCCTGGGAGATGGTCCTCAGCTATGGGGCTAGAAGCAAAGGTTGCTTCAGAGGATGGAGGGACGGGTGGATGGATGGACGGTGGGCAGGAGAACCGACGGGATGTGAGGCCTTCGGTCTATTTGGTGATACCCAATAGAGGTGCGTGGAATGGCATAGAAATGGTTCTATGAGAAAGAGAAAGGAGGAAGGGAAGGAAGGAGGAAGGGGGAGAGAGAAGAAAGAAAAGTTGGGGGGGAAGAGGAAGAGGAGGAAAAGGGAGGAAGTGAGGGAGGAAAAAGGAAGAAAGGAAGGGAGAGGGAAGGAGGAAAAGAAGGAAGAAGGAATGGAAGGAAGGAAAGGAATCAAGGAAAAGGGAGGAAGTGAGGGAGGAAGAAAGGAAGGAGGGAGGAAAATGGAAGAAAAGGGAAGGAAGGAAGGGAGAGGGAGAGGGAGGGAGAAAAAGAAGGAGGAAGGAAAGGAATCAAGGAAAAGGGAGGAAGCGACGGAGGAAGAAAGGAAGGAAAGGAAGAAGAAAGGAAAAGGAAGGAAGGAAGGAAAGAGAGGGAGGGAGGAAAGGAAGGAAGAAAGGAAAGAAGGAAAGGAATCAAGGAAAAGGGAGGAAGCGAGGGAGGAAGAAAGGGGGGAGAGGGAGGAGAGGAAGGAGGGAGGGAGGGAGGAAGAGAAAGAAAAGAAAAGAAAGAAAGGGAGAAAGGAGGGAGGGAGGAAAGGGAGAGAGGAAGCAAGGGAGGTAAGGAAGGAAGGAAAGAAGGAAGGAAGGAGGGAGGGAGAGAGCTGGGATTTATAATAAAAGGAATAATTCTACTGTGGGCTCTTTCTCCAACGCCACTTTTCCAAATTTGGGGGCAAAGCTCCCCTTTAACCGGGATGAACACCGGAGCACAAAAGAAGGGCCAAGAGGGCCGAACAAGCCAACAATGGTGGTTTGCCCAAGAGGGAGCCGGAGTTGCGCCCGGAGGATCCTCTCGCTCTGCCGGGAAGGCCGGGCGTGTAATCCAGAGCGCCATTAGGTCCCATGATTACCTTCTGGATCGCAGAACATCTATTTCTGCCCATTTTCCGCGAGATTAATGAGGGAGCCGCCGCGGCAGAAACGCAGCGCAAACCCCGGTTTGATTTATTAGCCACTTAACGTGGATGAAGCTGCAAACGGCTTTGGAACAGCTGTTGGGGGGAGGGAGGGGCGGCTGCCCTCTTTACCAAGCAGGTTTTTTTTTTCGTGATTCGAACACAGGTCCCGCGGGGAGCGAGTGGCCTTAAGACCTCCGCCCCCCTTCCCCCCCAAAAAAAACCTCCGCGGCAAAAAATTCATGAAATTCTTTCGCCTTGGATGCTCATTATACCATTGGTTTCGGCCCCACCGGTAGTCCTCGACTTACGGCAGTTCGTTTAGCGTCCGGAGTTGCAACGGCACTGGGAAACGGGACTTTTTTCCACATTTAACGACCGTCGCAGCGGCTGTCGCCACAGTTCACACGATCAAAACATGGATGCTATGCAACGGACTTGTGTTTACGACGTTTGCAGTGTCCCCGGGGAGGGAGGGAGGGGGGGATGTCACGCGACCCCTTTTGCGACCTTCCGACCAGCAAAATCCGAGGAAAAAATTCACTTAACGACTGTGTGACCAACTTAACGATTGTAGTGATTCATTTAACAACCGTGGCAAGGAAGGTCATAAAAGGGGGCAAAACGCATTGAGCGACTGTCTCACTTAGCCACTGAGATTTGAGGCTCTGTTATGGCCGTAAATTGAGGACTCTCTGTATGTAAATCATCGGTCTCAGGCTTAATTTGCATTGTTTTGCTTCTATCTTTATTATCTCTTCTGCTTATTTACGACTAATTTACTCCAGAGTTTTAGATTTAGGTCCACCTTGTTGAATTATGGGCCGTCCCCACTTAACGGCCCCAAGGGGGAGAAGAGGAAGAAGGAAGTGAGGAGGGGGACGAAGAGGAGGAAGGCGAGAGGGAGGAAGAGGAGTTGGAGAGGGGGAGGAAGAGGAGGAGGAGAAGGAGAAGGAAGAAGAGGATGTGATGAAGAAGAAGATGAGGATGTGATGAGGATGATATTAGGGGGGTGGGCTGGGGGGGTGTCTCCTGGCTGATTCTTTGCATTCAGAGAGACACCCCCCCCTGCTCCCCTCCTCTCCCCGTCACTCCAGCTCCCGTAAGTGCTTGTTTTATAACTGTCAGCTGGGGGTGGGGGGGGGGATGATGGGTAGGAGAGCTAATATCCCGAAAGATGGAAAGGAAATTCAAGAGGATTTTGATGGATGAAGGAAGCTGAGCTGAGAAGGCAGGAAGAAATATAAGAGATAGAGAAAGAGAGAGACAGACAGAGAAAGAGAAACAGAGAAACAGAGAGAGAGAGAGAGAGAGAGAGAGAGAGAGAGAGAGAGAGAGAAACAGAGAGAGCGAGAGAAAGAAAGAAAGAGAGAGAGAGAGAGGCAGAATGAAAGGAAGAAAGGAAATCGTGGGTAGGAGTAAGGACAGAGGATATCTGTTGTAGCAAGAGGGCTTGGGAAAAAAGGTAGACTTGTGGCACTGGAAAGATCCCAAGAGGTCATCCATCCCAGCCCCACTCCTTTTGGAACTACTAAGTAGTAGCCCAGGGGTCAAGTGAAACCTTTTCTCCTCTTCCTCCTCCTCTCCACAAACCTCACTCCCTTCTAACACTGATGTTGCTACCTACTTTGGTAACGAAACGTCTGCAAAAGAAAAACCCAATATTTATGTGTATTTCTGAAAGAAGTTATAGTCAATAATGTTTGGGTAAATATCACATAACAATTTGGGGGATTCTCAGCTTTACATAAAAAGCAAAATAGACACCACTGGAT
>NC_138551.1:152722125-152781803 GCF_964273705.1 Natrix helvetica | reverse complement strand
CGTCCATCTCCTTTGAAAGTACTCAGTGTGTGTGCGAGCACATGCGTAGAATCTGCCCTCTGATGTGCTGGTCCCCCCTCCCCCCCAATCCTGATCTCCTAATCCGTTTATTTTCCTGAAATAGATTTCACTTGGCATCCTTTGTAGAAAGCAAACAATTTAAGCACAGTAAGAATACCGCCCGCTGCAAGAAATGGGTGAAACGCTCTCGTTCTTAACCGTTCAATGGCCGCTCGTTTTGAGGCCGTTGAAAATTTAAAAAGTGAGGCTAGATCACCTGGAAGTTCCGTCAAATATAACCACCTCTCTCGTAAGATCGATGCCTTCGGTGAGCCTTGTGCCAAGTTTCCAAATAGCATCCTCAAACCAATAACACTCCAACGCTAGAAGTTCCTCAAACTTCCAATTTATTTAAAAGAGCCATGTTGGCACATCTGGGAAAACCCGAATCTGAAAGCTTCCCGGTTTTCCCACCCAGTTGAAAATTCAAGATCTTGCCCCCACACCCACAAGCCCATCCCATGGTCCAATCTCCCACTGCCATGAAGACAGATTCCTCCTATCCAGATCTGGCTAGGTGCAGAGACAAAGATGATGACCTTGGCTTTCTCAGAAGAATGTTGTTATGGCTGAATATCACCCGACTCCTATAATCCCCCCCTCCCATTTTCCCACAGTAAAAAGCCATTTGTCCGGAATGGCAGGGTTTCCTGCCTGAGCAGGGGGTTGGACTAGAAGACCTCTGAGGTCCCTTCCAGCTCTATTCTGATTGATTGAAATGGTCTACAGTCTCCTGCTTGAGCAGGGGGTTGGACTAGAAGACCTCCAAGGTCTCCTCCACCTCTATTCTGATTGATTGATTGATTGAAATGGTCTAGGGTCTCCTGCTTGAGCAGGGGGTTGGACTAGAAGACCTCCAATATCCATTTCAGCTCTATTATGATTGATTGATTGATTGATTGATTGAAATGGTCTAGGGTCTCATGCTTGAGCAGGGGGTTGGACTAGAAGACCTCCAAGGTCCCTTCCAGCTCTATTCTGATTGATTGGTTGATTGGTTGATTTAAAGATTGATTGAGATGGTCTAGGGTCGCCTGCTTGAGCAGGGGGTTGGACTAGAAGACCTCTGAGGTCCCTTCCAGCTCTATTCTGATTGATTGAAATGGTCTACAGTCTCCTGCTTGAGCAGGGGGTTGGACTAGAAGACCTCCAAGGTCTCCTCCACCTCTATTCTGATTGATTGATTGATTGAAATGGTCTAGGGTCTCCTGCTTGAGCAGGGGGTTGGACTAGAAGACCTCTGAGGTCCCTTCCAACTCTGTTATTCTGACTTCAGAGGGCTAGCTCTACTAGGCCCATTGAGAAGAACACCCATCCCCCAATCACTGCCAGTCTTGGCTGGGGAGGGGGGCGCAAAGCGGGCACTGCCCTGTCCATCTCAGCTCTGGCCCTTTGCCCTCAATCTGTCCTTCCTTTGATACATTGTCCGGCCTGTCTGAAGGACGAGCAATTAATTGCCTCCCCGGCATCTATTCATTATTTAAAAAAATTCCTCATTAGTGCAGCTGCTTCTTTTCCTTCCAACCGAAACGTAGAAGCTCCCTTCCTTTTTTGCCAAAACGGCTCCAGTGCCAACGCCAGCCGGGCCTTGCAACGCCCTTAATGAAACATTAAGACTCTTAATTACACCATTATCCTGTTTATTTTTATAAATAATTCCGCTGCAGTCATTAAAGTGGTGAATTTGGGAAGGGAATGACTTTCCGGAGAGAAATAGAGGGCGGGGGGGGGGGGGTTGTCTGGTTGTTAGCTGCGGGATTTTTATTTTCCTGAAGAATATTCTTCTAACTTTTAGTGTATATATATATAATTTTACTGGAATAGTTCATTGTTTAAGAAATATCGGAGTTATGGCAATGATCAGGCTGAGCTGTCCGTGGTTCTGATAGGTTGCGTGGGTAGCTTCATATCCCCCCCCCCCCCGCTTTTGAATGTGTATTTAAAAATGCAAGTTTTTACTCTGGAGTAAATGCTGAAATTCAACACACACACACACACACACACACAGAGGAAATGTTACGCAGCCCATCCCTGCCTCGCTCAGCAACTAAAGTATCGCCTGCATTTTCAAACCCGAAAGCCGCCCCACGGTAGTTTCGAAATGAGATGGGTGGGTGGGTGGCCAAGAAATTGAGTGAATAAATCTTCCAAGCCTTGAGGACTAGAAACTTTGCGGTGCCTTTCGTATTTGAAAAGTTCACATTCTCAGAAATTACAACCTGGTTTTTTTTCACCGCCGAGGATTTTTTTCCAATCGGGGCCCATCCGTGGATCTTTTGCTCCTGTTAAATATTCCAAAGGGTTTATCTTAAAATGGCCCGTTTGTGTGCCTGGATTGCATTTATGTCTAAGGGACATAATCATAATTTCAATATTATTATTTGCAATTCAGACAGCTATTGTCAAAATGTTACTCTCTCTTTTTTTTCCCATCTGTGGCTTAAATTTTTTTTGTTTCTCGTGGAAGAAATCCTCCCTGGTTTTAAGGTTATCTGTCAATCTAATCTCAAATATTTAACCGTTTTTCCGTTTGGGCTGAATCCTCCAGCTGTCATTCTGACAGATTCCGCAAATTTTTTTTTATTGAATTCAACTTTAGCTTCCAAAATGATCTTCCCCTTTTTATTTCAAACAGAAGAATGGCAAAGTTTTGTTGGTTAAAAGATGAATAAATCTCTCTCAAAAAAAGCAGAGTGCAGACCGTTGAAGGTAGCGACAAAAGTATAAGAATGTTATTCCTTTCAGCCAGTTTCATTTCTGGCAGCCAAGGGGAAAATGCTCTTTTTTAAGAATAGAATAGGAATAGAATAGAATAGAATAGAATAGAATAGAATAGAAAAATAAGGAATAGAGAATAGAATAAGGAATAGAAGAGAATAAGGAATAGAAGAGAATAAGGAACAGAATAGAATAGAACAGAACAGAATAAGGAACAGAATAGAATAGAATAAGGAGTAGAGAATAGAATAGAATAAAATAGAATAGAATAGAATAGAATAAGGAGTAGAGAATAGAATAGAATAAGGAATAGAAGAGAAGAGAATAAGGAACAGAATAGAATAGAACAGAACAGAATAAGGAAAAGAATAGAATAGAACAGAACAGAATAAGGAACAGAATAGAATAAGGAATAGAATAGAATAGAAGAGAAGAGAAGAGAATAAGGAACAGAACAGAATAGAACAGAACAGAATAAGGAAAAGAATAGAATAGAATAAGGAGTAGAGAATAGAATAGAATAGAATAGAATAAGGAAGAGAAGAGAATAAGGAAGAGAATAGAATAAGGAACAGAATAGAATAGAACAGAACAGAACAGAATAAGGAACAGAATAGAATAAGGAATAGAATAGAATAGAATAGAATAGAATAAGGAGTAGAGAATAGAATAGAATAAGGAATAGAAAAGAAGAGAATAAGGAACAGAATCAAATAGAACAGAACAGAATAAGGAACAGAATAGAATAAGGAATAGAATAGAATAGAATAAGGAGTAGAGAATAGAAGAGAATAAGGAATAGAAGAGAAGAGAATAAGGAACAGAATAGAATAGAATAAGGAATAGAAAAGAAGAGAATAAGGAACAGAATCAAATAGAACAGAACAGAATAAGGAACAGAATAGAATAAGGAATAGAATAGAATAGAATAAGGAGTAGAGAATAGAAGAGAATAAGGAATAGAAGAGAAGAGAATAAGGAACAGAATAGAATAGAACAGAACAGAATAAGGAAAAGAATAGAATAGAATAAGGAGTAGAGAATAGAATAGAATAGAACAGAACAGAACAGAATAAGGAACAGAATAGAATAAGGAATAGAATAGAATAGAAGAGAATAAGGAACAGAATAGAATAGAACAGAACAGAATAAGGAAAAGAATAGAATAGAATAAGGAGTAGAGAATAGAATAGAATAGAATAAGGAAGAGAAGAGAATAAGGAAGAGAATAAAATAAGGAACAGAATAGAATAGAACAGAACAGAATAAGGAACAGAATAGAATAAGGAATAGAATAGAATAGAATAAGGAGTAGAGAATAGAAGAGAATAAGGAATAGAAGAGAAGAGAATAAGGAACAGAATAGAATAGAACAGAACAGAATAAGGAAAAGAATAGAATAGAATAAGGAGTAGAGAATAGAATAGAATAGAACAGAACAGAACAGAATAAGGAACAGAATAGAATAAGGAATAGAATAGAATAGAATAGAAGAGAATAAGGAACAGAATAGAATAGAACAGAACAGAATAAGGAAAAGAATAGAATAGAATAAGGAGTAGAGAATAGAATAGAATAGAATAGAATAAGGAAGAGAAGAGAATAAGGAAGAGAATAAAATAAGGAACAGAATAGAATAGAACAGAACAGAATAAGGAACAGAATAGAATAAGGAATAGAATAGAATAAGGAGTAGAGAATAGAATAGAATAAGGAATAGAAAAGAAGAGAATAAGGAACAGAATCAAATAGAACAGAACAGAATAAGGAACAGAATAGAATAAGGAACAGAATAGAATAGAATAAGGAGTAGAGAATAGAAGAGAATAAGGAATAGAAGAGAAGAGAATAAGGAACAGAATAGAATAGAACAGAACAGAATAAGGAAAAGAATAGAATAAGGAATAGAGAATAGAATAGAATAGAATAGAATAAGGAAGAGAAGAGAATAAGGAAGAGAATAGAATAAGGAACAGAATAGAATAGAACAGAATAGAACAGAATAAGGAACAGAATAGAATAAGGAATAGAATAGAAGAGAAGAGAAGAGAAGAGAATAAGGAACAGAATAGAATAGAACAGAACAGAATAAGGAAAAGAATAGAATAGAATAAGGAGTAGAGAATAGAATAGAATAGAATAGAATAAGGAAGAGAAGAGAATAAGGAAGAGAATAGAATAAGGAACAGAATAGAATAGAACAGAACAGAACAGAATAAGGAACAGAATAGAATAAGGAATAGAATAGAATAGAATAGAATAAGGAGTAGAGAATAGAATAGAATAAGGAATAGAAAAGAAGAGAATAAGGAACAGAATCAAATAGAACAGAACAGAATAAGGAACAGAATAGAATAAGGAATAGAATAGAATAAGGAGTAGAGAATAGAAGAGAATAAGGAATAGAAGAGAAGAGAATAAGGAACAGAATAGAATAGAACAGAACAGAATAAGGAAAAGAATAGAATAGAATAAGGAGTAGAGAATAGAATAGAATAGAATAGAACAGAACAGAATAAGGAACAGAATAGAATAAGGAATAGAATAGAATAAGGAATAGAATAGAATAAGGAATAGAATAGAATAGAATAGAATAAGGAGTCGAGAATAGAATAGAATAAGAATGAATAGAATAGAATAAGAATGAATAGAAGGCAACCTGAGAGCTGCGAGGGGGAAGAGGGAATGGAGCTGGCAGAGAGAGAGAGGTGGGGGAGCCTGGAACGTCCATCAACCCTCAGATGGAGAGTCAGTAGCCCCCAGGTCTGGAGGTGGCTGATGAGGAAGAGGGGGAACAGCTGAGTCCATTGTCTGATGTGAGGATGCACAGAAGGCAGAGGAGAGGAGAGCAGTGGAAATCTATGGGCCGGTCCTCGGGACGGAAGACCCACCGCTGCTTAGCGAACCCCCACCCTAGCTCTGGGAATAGAAGGCAGGGGGCGGAGATGAATAGATGTGGCAGGCAACTGCTCATCTCCTGGACGGAGGGACTTGTTAGCCTGCGGGGAGAGAGAAACGTTTTGCCCGCATTCCTAATTAAAGGAATCTTTGAGTTTACTTCAGAGGGTTCGTCGTATTTGGGGACCTGGGTCAGAACAGCCACCTTTGTGCCTCTGCTCTCTCTAGAATCCAGATATCGTGCTGGTGCACTACTTGAACGTCCCTGCTATCGAAGACTGCGGAAAGCCATGTGGTCCTATCCTCTGTTCCATCAACACCGACAAAAAGGAATGGGCGAAATGGACCAAGGAGGAGCTGATTGGCCAACTGAAGCCCATGTGTGAGTACCGCAACTGAGGGTGGGTTGGTGGGAGGGAGCCTGGTGACCCCAGGCGGGAAGAAAGTTCTTGAAGGCATCTAGGTATACTTGGGATGGGCCTGCTGAAAACTCTTTCTCTTTGCTCTGGGCTAACCCTGAGGTGGAATGGATCCAAGAAACAGATGTTTTCCCTTCTGAACAACAAAGTTGTGTGTGATTGTAACGCACAACTAGGCAACGAGCGGCCCTCTTTGACCATGTAGGGTGTTGGTCATCAATTCACATCCAACCGGGTGGCTCCAAGCATCACAACAACATGGGGGCTTCCTTGACCTCACGTTGGGTTGCTTTGAGGTTGGGAGCATCTTCTGGGTCGATCTCAAGCATGGAACCATGGTGACCAGTGAAGGACATCCCTGCATGCTTTGAGCCAACGCTGCCCTACTCCAACCTCACCAAGCTTCACTTGGAGAAGAGGTACTCTATGACAGATCCTTCACACCCTCTTGAGGTGTCCAGGAGTCCTGCAGACCTCTGCCCAGCTTCTCCATCTTCCAATGAGAAGTTGGTTTAAGTGACTTCCAAGGTCTAGTAAAGGTTTCTCACTGCTCACTACATCCTTCTGCCTCCCAAGCTGTTCTCCCTTTCCCTCCATCGGTTTGGTGCTGAACGATTGACTGATTGTTTGATTGATTGAAATGGTCTAGGGTCTCCTGCCTGAGCAGGGGGTTGGACTAGAAGACCTCTGAGGTCCCTTTCAGCTCTATTCTGATTGATTGATTGATATAGTATCTCCTGCCTGAGCAGGGGGTTGGACTAGAAGACCTCAAAGGTCCCTTCCAGCTCTATTCTGATTGATTGATTGATTGATTGATTGATTGATTGAAATGGTCCTGGGTCTCCTGCTTGAGTAGAGGGCTGGACTAGAAGACCTCTGAGGTCCCTTCCAGCTCTATTCTGATTGATTGAAATGCCTAGGGTCTCCTGCCTGAGCAGGGGGTTGGACTAGAAGACCTCCAAGGTCCCTTCTATCTCTATTCTGATTGATGGATTGATTGATTGAAATGGTCTAGGGTCTCCTGCCTGAGCAGGGGTTGGACTAGAAGACCTCCGAGGTCCCTTCCACCACCAGCTGTGATGCATTCGCCCTCCCTCCCCCCCAAACCCCCCAATTCCTGATTTTATTTTATTTTTTATGTTTTTGCAAGCAGCTCTTAGCCCCCCAGAAAGTAGGTTGCCCTGACTCGGAATCCCCAAGGACAAGTCTGCAAAAGCCCACCCACCCTTTAACACACAGACATACCCACCCTCAGACAGACAGACGGACAGAGGACATGTCTGTGGGACTCTTGGAGGGAAGGCTGACATGTGTCCAAGCGAAGCTTTGCAGCTGCTGGGGAAGCGATCCGGGTTTGGAGATCTGCAGTGCGTCAGGAAGGGGAAGGGGGAAAGGAGGCCCATAAATGGCCGTAAATCTCTTTTATGCTTTGTGACGGAGGCGATTGGGGAGGGGGTGGGGGGAGTTCTGCCCGATTATTCTGCCTTTGCACGCTCGGGCGTCTCGCACACCCCAAGAGAGAGACTCACGCACACACGGGCACACACTCTTCTTCTTCTCTCTTTCTCTCTGTCCCTCCCTCTCTCTTTTTCTCTCTCTCTCTCTTTCCTCTCTTGCTCCCTCTCTCTCTTTTCCCCTCTTTCCTCTGTCTCTTTCTCTTTCCCCACTCTATCCCTCCCTCTCTCTTCCTGTCCCTCCCTCTCTTTCTCTCTCTCTCTCTCTCTCTTTCCTCTCTTGCTCCCTCTCTCTCTTTCCCCCTTTCCTCTGTCTCTTTCTCTTTCCCCACTCTCTCTATCCCTCCTTCTCTCTTCCTGTCCCTCCCTCTCTCTTTCTCTCTCTCTCTCTTTCCTCTCTTGCTCCCTCTCTCTTTCCCCCTCTTTCCTGTCTCTTTCTCCCTGTCTCTTTCTCTTCCCCCCTCTCTATCCCTCCCTCTCTCTTTCTCTCTCTCTCTCTCTTTCTCTCTCTCTCTCTCTCTCCCCTCCCTCTCTTACAGAGAGAGAGGGAGAGAGATTATATACATATATAGAGAGAATGCATCTATATCCTTTTCCTCCCTGCATTCCTTCCTTCCTTCCTCCTTCTTCCCTCCCTCCCTCCCTGCTTTCCTTCCTTCCTCCCTTTCTTTCTTTCCTCTTTCCTTTCTCCCCTCCCTCCCTCTTTTCCTCCCTCCCTCCCTTCCTTCCTTCCTGCTTCTTTCCTCCCTCCCTGCTTTCCTTCCTTCTTTCCTCCCTCCCACCCTTTTCCTCCCTCCCTCCCTCCCTCCCTTTCATTCCTTTCCTTCTTTCCTTTCTCCCCTCCCTCCCTCCGCTTGCTGATCCGCGGACGTCCTTGGAGGCATCTGTCAAGGGACCTGCAGGAGGCGTGAAAGCTTTGCCATCCCATCTGATCAGGGAGATGACAGGGCTGCTGAGGAGGCAGAAATCGGGCAGGGACGACGGCATCCACCCCGTTGTAGACTTGCCAACGCCTGTAGGATGAAGCGGGGGGGGGGCTTCCCCGCCCCCTCCCCCCTCCCAGCTCCAAATCAAGGCAGCGAAGTAGACCTGAGTGGCCGCTCTCCATTCCCAGGAGCAGAAAGTTCTAAAAAGCTGGTCTCTTCCTTCCTTCTTCCACATTACGAGGGCTTGTCCAGAACCAACGTGTCGTTCTGCCACACGCTTCATTGGGTGGTGGGGGGTTTCCTCTCCCCCCCCCGCAACCTCCTCCTCAGCTCCTCGTCTCAAAAGATGCCTAAGGCCCCGTCCGTCTGAAGCTTCAAAACACGTCTTGCCAAAAGCTCTTGGCTCAGACCCAACGCGAGGAGGGGAGATTCCCATGGAAGGGTTGCAAACAGTCAGCCCTGATAGAATTGGGTGGGGTTTGCGTGGGGGGGAGGAGGAGGAGGAGGAGGAGGAGGAGGAGGAGGAGGAGGGGGAGGAAGACTGTGGGGCCCTTGGTGCTCTCTGAGCTTGGTGGTTTTCTTGCAGACGTTTCTTGACCCAACTAGGTGACATGATCAGTGCAATAGTGTTATTGATTAATGTACTTTTACTACAGCGCTGATGATGTCACACAGCTGGGTCATGAAATGTCTGAAAGCTCAGAGACCAACAAGGACGCCTCCCTGCTTCTCCACCTTCTCCTTCTCCTCCTCCTCCGTCCTCTTGCCGTTCCTCCTCTCCCTTCTAGCACTGATGATGTTACCTGGTCGGGTCACGAAATGTCTGCAAGAAAGCCACCAAGTTCAAAGAGCACCAAGGACCCCACAGTCTTCCTCCTCCTCCTCCTCCTCCTCCTCCTCCTCCTCCTCCTCCTCCTCCTCCTATTCTGCCAAAGATCGGGCTTCGAGACTCGTGAACACTTCCTCCTTCCTCTGCCAAAATTGCACCAGAGTTCTTGGTTTCCCCCCCCCTCCCCTCAATTACTCAAAGCGGACGCCCTAACCCTCCAAGGTAGTTCCGGGACCCATAATCCTGGGGAGGATAGAATACGGGGCGGAGGCAAATGACCTCGGACAAGAGCAGCAAGAGCAGTCGTTCTTGGCTTCCCACGGCTGCCGGGCGCTCAGTTTTGCCAATCTCTTAGCACCATCGTGTGGCAAGCGGTGACATTATTTGTTCTATAGGTTTTCTCTTCCTATAGGGGATGAAAGGGGGAGGGGTGCGAGGGAGGGGAAGGGTCTGTCCATCACCATCCGATATGCCTTTTCGGCACAAGGGAGACTGGGTGACTTTGGGCCACTCACCAGGGGACTGGGAGTTCTAGTCCCGTCTTGGAAATGAAAGCTAGCTGGGTGATTTTGGGCCAATCACCAGGAGACTGGGAGTTCTAGTCCTGGCTTAGGCATGAAAGCCAACTGGGTGACTTTGGGCCAATGGAGAGTTCTAGTCCCGCTTTAGGATTAGTGGACGAGTGATCTGGGAATAGGGGACTTAGTCATTACTCCCCTGTCATGGTCAGATCACTCATGTCTCCGGCTCGACTTCCCTTCC
Source organism: Natrix helvetica (assembly GCF_964273705.1). Classification (NCBI taxonomy): domain Eukaryota; kingdom Metazoa; phylum Chordata; class Lepidosauria; order Squamata; family Natricidae; genus Natrix; species Natrix helvetica. The sequence goes on along the minus strand of NC_138551.1, from coordinate 152,771,737 downwards.
GCTACCCCCCACCGCGAGGAGGCGGAGCCAGCCTCTCCAAGCTGGTACCGCCCCAAGCACCTGATGGAACCGGATAGGTTCCAGACGGAACTTGGGCCACTATCTGTAGCCCTGACCCGCGCTCGGTCGGAGGACCTAGTGGCCGCCTGGAATACGGCGGTGGCTGGGGCCTTGGACCGGGTTGCGCCTTTGCGACCTCTCCTGCGGCAGCGATCCACCCGAGCTCCTTGGTATACCGAGGAGCTAAGGGTGATGAAGCGCCATAGGAGACGTCTAGAGAGCAGGTGGAGATCCTCACGCTCCTCAGGTAAGAGCCTATTTACGGACCTACCTTGTGGCATTGAGAGCGGCCAAACGTAGACATTGTGCCGCTCTTATTGCGTCCGCGGATAACCGCCCTGCTGCCCTGTTTAGGGTGACCCGCTCTCTCCTGTCACAGGGGACGCGGGGGGCACCCTTGCAGGGTAGAGCAGAGGAGTTTGGGGAATATCTGCAGGACAAAGTCGCTCAGATCCGGAGCGGATGGGCCCCCTCCAGTGGACCGGACGAGCCGTCATCAGTGAGTCTTGTGAGCCCACTCTGGGAGGAGTTTGACTCTGTTGCCCCCGAGGATTTGGACAGGTTGCGTGGACGGCTGCGACCCACCACATGTTCAATGGACCCGTGTCCCTCCTGGCTGGTACTGGCATCCTGGGAGGTGACACGAGGATGGCTTCTGGGCCTGGTGAATGCCTCATTGGGTGAGGGCTTCCTACCAACTGCCTTGAAAGAGGCGGTGGTGAGGCCCTTGCTCAAGAGGCCTTCACTGGACCCAATGGAGCTGGCTAATTATCGTCCAGTCTCCAACCTTCCCTTTTTAGCGAAGGTTGTTGAGAATGTGGTGGCACAGCAATTTCCACGACACCTTGACAAATCTGAATATCTAGACCCACGCCAGTCCGGCTTCCGACCCGGGCACAGCACAGAGACAGCCTTGGTCGCACTGGTTGATGATCTCTGGAGGGCCAGAGATAGAGGTTGTTCCTCTATCCTGGTCCTATTAGACCTCTCAGCGGCTTTTGATACCATCGACCATGGTATCCTATTGCGCCGGCTGGAGGGGATGGGAGTCGGAGGCACCATTTTACGGTGGTTCGGCTCCTACCTCTCCGACCGGTCGCAATATGTGTTGACTGGGGGACAGAGGTCGACCCCGAGGCCACTCTCTTGTGGGGTGCCGCAGGGGTCGGTCCTCTCGCCCCTCCTGTTCAACACATATGTGAAGCCGCTGGGAGAGATCATCCGTGGTTTTGGGGTTGAATACCATCTGTACGCTGATGATACTCAGCTGTACGTTTCAACCCCAAATCACCCCAGCGAGGCTGTCGAAGTGATGTCCCGGTGTTTGGAAGCCGTCGGGGTCTGGATGGGGGACAACAGACTCAAACTCAACCCCTCCAAGACTGAGTGGCTGTGGCTACCGGCACCTCGGTTCAGTCAGCTGACTCCAACGCTGGCCATAGGGGGCGAACAACTGCCCCCTGTGGAACGGGCGCGCAATTTGGGCGTCCTCCTTGATGCCCGGCTGTCAATGGACGACCATGTGGCAGCCGTGGCTAGGGGGGCGTTCCACCAGGTTCGCCTGGCGCGCCAATTGCTCCCCCTTCTGGACCGGGATGCCCTACGCACGGTCACTCATGCACTGGTGACGTCTCGCCTGGACTACTGTAATGCTCTCTACATGGGGCTTCCCTTGGGACGCGCACGAAGACTGCAGCTAGTCCAGAACGCAGCCGCGCGGGCAGTCATGGGGAGTACTAGGTACTCCCACGTAACACCGCTCCTGCGCGAGCTGCACTGGCTACCTGTGGTCTTTCGGGTGCGTTTCAAGGTTTTGACCACCATCTTTAAAGCGCTCCATGGCATAGGGCCTAGTTACCTGCGGGATCGCATCCTCCCACATACATCCCTGCGGCCAATTCGCTCTCACAGGGAGGGCCTTCTCCTGGTGCCGTCCACTAGGCAATGCCAACGGGTGACACCGAGGAGTAGGGCCTTCTCTGTGATGGGCCCAACCCTCTGGAATGACCTCCCCCCCGACATTAGAACCACCACTGACTTCCGCTCCTTCCGGCAGAAACTGAAGACACACCTGTTCCGACTGGCTGGTCTGGCATAATTCTTAACGTCTACCCCCTGGCATATACATTTCCTACTGGTTTTTTAGGGGACTTAATTTTATAGGACACGGGTTTTAAATTTTGTATATTTTAAATTATTTATTTAGCAATTACAGTTCTGTCTATTTTATCCTCCTCTTATTTATGTATTTATCCATTTAATAATTTTTAATTGTTATTATGTATGATGTTTTTGATATGGACTGTACACCGCCCCGAGTCCCTTTTGGGAGAGGGGGCGGTCTAGAAGTGCTAATTAAATTAAAAATTAAATTAAATTAAATTAGGATTAAGTACAATTTTTAAAAAACCACCCTAATACGGTGCCATGCAGTCACGATCGATGTTATAAGAAGTAGGCAATCCTTTCCTAAAGGCTGTTGCGTGTCCCAATTCCACGGGGTCAGTCTAGCTGCCTCTAGGGTGCCCTTGAAGTGGTTTTAATTTTTTTTTGCACCCTTTGCCAAGAGTCGGGGGTCAGTGGGTGGGTGGCTTCAGATTGCTTTAATTAACCTCATCCTATTCCCCCCCCTACCCAGCAAACTGAGGGACCCCCCCTCCCTCCCTGCTGATTCATTCCACGTCCGGCCACTGAGTGTGACATGTTTTTTAAAAACCCATTCAGATCACGTTTTATATATTCAACAGGAGCAATTTGTGGGCTCAAAGGAGGTTCTTCAGACCCCTCCCGACTTTCCCCTCCCCCCCCGGAGGAGGGATGAACTCTCCAATCTGCATATTGGATGAGCCAAGACAGTTGGTATAATTTGCATGAACTGTCCCCAATTTCTCTCCTTGCAATCTGTCACCCATCAGTGGTTTCTCGTTTTATAAGGGAGAGCTTCGACATTTGCAGTGGGAGGAGAGAGAGAGAGGAGAGAGAAAGAGGGAGACAGACAGATAGAGAGAGGGAGGGAGAGACGCAGAGAGAGAGAAAGGAGAGACAGAGAGAGGAGAGAAAAAGAGAGAGAGACACACACAGAGAAAGAAATTGGAGAGAGAGAGACAGAGAGAGGGGGGAGAGAAAGAGAGAGAGAGAAAGAGAGAGGAGAGAGAGAGATTGGAGAGAGAGAGAGAAAAGAGAGAGACAGAAAAAGAGACAGACAGAGAGACACACACACAGAGAGAAAGAGATTGGAGAGAGAAAGACAGAGGGGGAGAGAGAAATAGAGAGAGAGAGGAGTGAGAGAGAGAGAAAGAAGAGAGAGAGAGAAAGAGATTGGAGAGAGAGAGACAGAGAGAAATGGAGAGAGTGGAGAGAGAGAGAGAGAAAGAGAGAGGAGAGAGACAGAGAGAGAGACACACACAGATAAAGAGATTGGAGGGAGAGACAAAGGGGGAGAGAGAAAGAGAGAGTAAGAGAGGAGAGAGACAAGAGACAGAGAGAAAGGAGAGAGAGAAAGAGATTGGAGAGAGAGACAGAGAGAGAAATATATATAGAGAGAGACAGAGCGGAGAGAGAGAGAAAAAAAAAGGGAAAGAGAGAGAGAGAGAAGAGAGAGAGAAAAAAGAGAAAGGGGAGAGACAGAGAGAGAGAGAGAGAGAAAGAGATTTGCAGGGATGGGGATATTTGGCCCCCTGAAGCCCACCATATTGTTCCCTCTAGGAATGGTATGATAAGACAATCTTTGTTCATTAGATAAACTCACTATCTCTTTAAACCATCCTTGCTTTGGTTGGCACATGGAATAGAGGATGGCAAAGTTGGAAGGAACCTCGGAGGTCTTCTAGTCCAACCCCCTGGCTAGGCAGGAAACCCTATACCGTTTCAGACAAATGGCTATCCAACATCTTCTTAAAGACTTCCAGTGTTGGAGCATTCACAACATCTGGATTCAAACTGTTCCACTGATTAATTGTTCTCACTGTCAGGAAGTTTCTCCTCAGTTCTAAGTTGCTTCTTTCCTTGATTAGTTTCCACCCATTGCTTCTTGTTCTGCCCTCAGGTGCTTTGGAGAATAGCTTGACTCCCTCTTCTTTGTGGCAACCCCTGAGATATTGGAAGACTGCTATCATGTCTCCCCTAGTCCTTCTTTCCATTCAACTAGACATACCCAGTTCCTGCAACCTTCATATGTTTTAGCCTCCAGTCCTCTAATCCTCTTTCTTGCTCTTCTCTGCACTCTTTCCAAAGTCTCCACATCTTTTTTATAATATGGTGACCAAAACTGGATGCAAATATTCCAAGTGTGGCCTTCCCAAGGCATTATCAAGTGATATTAACACTTTATCTTGATTCTGTCCCTCTGTTAATGCAACCTAGGATTGCATTGGCCTTTTTGGCTGCTGCAGCACACAGCTGGCTCCCTTTTAAGGGATCGTCCACCCGGACTCCAAGATCTCTATGACAATTACTGCACAGTTTGGCTACAGTAACCATCGAAAATGATTTCACCTTATTTTTTGCATCCAAGAACCGACATAAGTCAGAATCACTTATGATGGCTTGTGACCCAGTGGCCATCTCTGCTTGACATGAGGTTGTGGGTGGAGGGAGAAAGCGGAAGGAATGCCTGACCTCACACTTGTGTGGGGGGTTATTGTCTCAGCAGCCGAGAAATGCACAGCAATTAGCTTTTAAGTTTTCATCCTGAGCTTTTCCTGGGGGGCAAAAAAACCCCAAAAACCTCTCACCATTTTCTGCTCACCCGAAAAAGACTTTTCAGCAAGTCCGTTTAAGCAAACGTGTTGTTTTATACGCTGCCTTAAGGTGACGTGTCAATATTTTCTAAACAGGGAAACTAAACAGTGGAAGAATTTTAAGTTTTCAGCAAAGAGCAGAGGCTCTGTTGTGTTACCCATGTGAATCTGGAATTCAGCCTGGGACAAAACAGGGGTTCTGGGCATTGGATCACTGTGTCTCAATCTTGTGCAACTTTTTAAAAGGGTGGACTTCAACTCCCAGAATTCCCCAACCAGCTATGCCTTCCTTTTCTGTCTCTGGAATGGTGGGATTACAGCAGAAGGGATTATAAATGAATAAACAGGCACGCAATGAGGAATACGTATCAAAAGGAATGTGTTATCTAGAATGGTGGGATTGCAGCAGAAGGGATTATAAAAGAATAAGCTTGCATGCAATGGGGATTCATATGAAATGGAGCGTGTTATCTAGAATGGTGGGATTGCAGCAGAAGGGATTATAAGAGAATAAACTAGCATGCAATGGGGAATACGTATGAAAAGGAGCAGGTTATGTAGAATGGCAGGATTGCAGCAGAAGGGATTATAAAAGAATAAACTTGCATGCAATGGGGAATACGTATCAAAAGGAGCAGGTTATCTAGAATGGCAGGATTGCATCAGAAGGGATTATAAGAGAATAAACTTGCATGCAATGGGGAATACGTATCAAAAGGAGCAGGTTATCTAGAATGGCGGGATTGCAGCGGAAAGGATTATAAGATAATAAACTAGCATGCAATGGGGAATACGTATGAAAAGGAGCAGGTTATCTAGAATGGCAGGATTGCATCAGAAGGGATTATAAGAGAATAAACTTGCATGCAATGGGGAATACGTATCAAAAGGAGCAGGTTATCTAGAATGGCAGGATTGCAGCGGAAAGGATTATAAGAGAATAAACTAGCATGCAATGGGGAATACATATGAAAAGGAGCAGGTTATCTAGAATGGTGGGATTGCAGCGGAAGGGATTATAAGAGAATAAACTTGCATGCAATGGGGAATACGTATCAAAAGGAGCAGGTTATCTAGAATGGCGGGATTGCAGCGGAAAGGATTATAAGAGAATAAACTTGCATGCAATGCGGAATACGTATGAAAAGGAGCAGGTTATCTAGAATGGCGGGATTGCAGCGGAAGGGATTATAAAAGAATAAGCTCTTCTGATCTTCTGTCCACAGTTCACGGCATCAAATGGACCTGCAGCAACGGAAACAACAGCTCCGGCTTTTCGGTGGAGCAGCTGGTGCAACAGATCCTGGACAGCCACCAAACAAAGCCGCAACCTCGGACGCACAACTGCCTCTGCACTGGCAACCTCGGTGAGCAGCAGAAGCTGGCCGGGTCTCAGTTGGAGACACACACCCCAAGCCGCGCCCCGCCCCCCCGACTCCAAGAATTCCATTCACTGAGTTCACTGCATTTACATTATAGATGCTCCTTGGTTTACAAACATTCGTTTGGTGGCTGTTTGAAGTTACGACGGTGCTGTAAAAAGTGATTCGGGATAGGTTCTCGCACTTACGACCGTTGCAGCATCCGCCTGGTCCACGCTCTGTCACCTGGCAACCGACTCGTATTTATGATGGTTGCGGTGTCCCAGGGTCGGATTTCTGTTGCTAAGGGAGACATTTGGGAAGTGCGTTCTGCCCCGTTTCGCGACATGACTTGCCACCATTGTTAAGTGAATCCCTGCAGATAATACGTTAGTCACGTGGTTGTTATTTGCGATTCTGTCTTTTCCCCCGTAGATTTTGCTGATCCCATGACCCCGATATACTGTGACCGCCGTAGATACGAGCCATTTGCAGATTGTACAATGGTTGTAAATGTGAAAAGCAGTTCTATGTTACTTTTTTCAGTGCTGCTATAAGGATCACTAATGGTTGTAAGTCGAGGATTATCTTAATGAATCTGTTGTGGCCCGCCAGTGGAGCTGGCAGCAGATTCGGAGAGTGACGAGGGTTGGGGAGGAAGATGGGCCAGTCCTGGAGTCTGGGGAAGGCTCGGATGAGGGCTCTGTGTCAGAGGCAGAGAGGGGGCCAAGGCCGTATGCCAGTTATCAGCTGCCTTCGGAGTCAGACATCAGTGAGGCAGAAGAACAGCTGGAGCCTGTTCCCAGTGTGCGCTTGTGCAGAGTTGCCAGACGAAGGGAACAGCTAAAGAACAGGGCTCGACTTGGGAGGGAGGCCACAGGTGGGCGATGAATGTCCCCTCCCAGAGAAAATAAAAGAGGAGCGAAAGGGGAGTGGAGCTTGCAGGAGACCGTTAGTTCGCCTTTATTGGTTCGTGACTCTCCGAGGCTCCTTGCCAGGTTTTCCAGATCTCGACCTGGCAGCTCTCCAAGCCAGATAAGGTCTGTGACCGGAAATCCTCCCTGGAAAGACTTTGTGAATGAGCAGAATTCGCAGCCAATTAATAAAAGGGGTTTTTGTCGGGACCAGGAGTTGCCTTCAGGCTCTTGGGAAGCCTCGGTTGGAACAGTAGCCCGCTGGAATGCGACGGTTCACATCTCGCTTTGTTTTCCTCTTGCTGCAGGGGCCGGGAGCAGCGTGCATCACAAGTGCAACAGTGCCAAACACCGCATCATCTCCCCTAAGATCGAGCCACGGTCAGGGGGCTACAGCTCCCACTCGGAGGTGCAGAACAATGACGTCTCGGAAGGCAAGAACGAACACAGCCACAGCAAATCCTGCAACCGGGAGAAAAGGAACGGCAAAGTGGCCAAACCCGTCCTGCTGCATCAGAACAGCACCGAAGTCTCCTCTACCAACCAAGTGGAAGTACCGGACACGACCCAAAATTCTCCCGTCTCCATCAGCAGCGGATTAAATAGCGATCCGGATGTAGCAGACAGTCCAGCGGTCACCGGCGTCTCCAGCATGGCGGTTGCTTCGGTGATGGGGAACCTGTCTCAGAACGCCACCGTCTTCATGTCCGATATCAGCAGCGAGGCCGTCTACACCATGTCCCCCACCGCCGGGCCGAACCAACACCTTCTCTCCTCCGATGCGGCCGCCCAAGGGCTGGTCCTGGCGGTCAGTTCCGACGGCCACAAGTTTGCCTTCCCTACCGCCAGTAGCTCCGACGGCCTGTCCATGTTGCCCGCCAGCGTCTCCGAAGAACTCGTCCTGTCCACCACGCTCGACACCAATCGGAAGATCCCGGAAACCACGATGAATTTCGACCCGGATTGCTTCCTTAACAACCCCAAGCAAGGGCAGACGTACGGAGGAGGAGGTCCCAAGGGAGAAGGTCTCAACGCCAACATCCGACAATCGCCCACCTCGGACCGGGGGTTCAACTTCAACACGGCCCTCACCAAGGAGATCAAGATAGAAGACACGTCCTTCGAGCAGCAGATGTCCAAAGAAGCTTTCTCGTCTTCGTCCTCGTCCAACTCGCTTACCTTGAACACGGCGTCCAGTCTCCTCCCTTCGGGAGGAGGACTCAGCCCTAGTACAACTCTGGAACAGATGGATTTCAGCGCGATTGACTCCAACAAGGATTATGCGTCGGGGTTTAACCAAGCAGTACAGAGTCCCCACGTCCACCAGACCCCTTCTCCTAGCTTCTTCCTGCAAGATAGCAGCAAAGCGATCCCCCTGGAACAAAATGCCCACAGCAGCCTGAACGATGCCGGCAGCTCTTTCGTCACCCCCTTGGCCCTCCCCAACGTCAAAACGGAGGCCTCCTCCCAGAACACCTCCAACTGCAACGGCACGGTGGAGGCCCGGATCGAGGCCACCTCCTCGCTGCAACTCATGCAGTTCCAGGCCAACTTTCCATCCATCGCGACCGAAGGGGAGGTCCCGATGGAGACCACCCCACAGGCGGAAGGCAACGAGAACCTGCTCAAATCCGGGGAGCTCCAGTCCTGCGGGGCGGAACACTACATGCAGCCCGAGGCCAACAACAGCTTGAGGAACGGCGGAAGCCTCCCCATCCTCCAGGGGAACATGGTGCAAGGCCTCTACCCCGTGGCCCACCCGAGCTTGAACAACTCCTCCAACATGGAGCTCAGCTTGGATCACTTCGACATCTCCTTCAGCAACCAGTTTTCGGATTTGATCAACGATTTCATCTCGGTGGAAGGGGGAAACAACGCCTTATACGGGCACCAGCTGGTCTCCGCAGAGAACGCCGGGCTGTCCCAGGCGGAGGAGAGCACCCGCGCAGCCTACAGCCAGGCCGAGATGTGCATTCCGTGCTGCAGCCCGCAACAAGCCAACCTGAACCTCAGCAACACGGAGAACGGGGCCAGCCCGATAACCTACATGCACGTCACCGAGGTGGTTACGGCGGCCGCCGCAGCAGCAGCAGCCCAAAGCACCCTGGGCATGCTCCAGCAGAGCGGCCGGCTCTTCATGGTGACTGATTACTCTCCCGAGTGGTCGTACCCTGAGGTCAGCTCGAGGGTCTCTTTTACACACACCCTGGATAGAGCTGGGAGGGGCGTGGGTAGGGTTGTGGGGAGTCAGTGGTGGGCATTACTTACCTTCGCTACTGGTACGCAAATGTATGCACAGAAGGGTGCGCATTACTTTGGGTGGGCGGAGTCTCCAGCAGCAGCCGCTATTGGTTTGCCCGCACTGGTTAAGAAATGGCTGAATGCCACCACTGGGCAGGGTCTGGGTGCAACACACCCCGTCCTCATTTCTGAAAAGGGTCATCGGCAAGTGTCCCAAAACCCACCCCGCAGGGGAGGCAGGAAAGGGTCGGATTGTTTTAAAACCGACCCTAGTTTTTAATCCATTCCCCAACCGGCCGTGCTAGCGTGGGAGGGGGAGTGGAAAAGAGGTGCATTTCCCAGAAGCCTCAGCTAACAGTCTCGTGGTGAAGGATGCTGGGAGATGTAGTACAATAAATCCCGGCCTTTCTATGGGACAAGTTCATCTTGGTGACTTTTAAGATGTGTGAGTGAGGAATTCTGAGTGAGGAATTCTGGGAAATGAAGTCCCCACGTACTGACTGGGGGAATTTTGGGAGTTGAAGTCCTCACCATTTGGCCGGGGAATTCCGGGAGATATAATCTATGCATCCTGATTGGGGAATTTTGGGAGTTAAGCCCTCACGGGCTGGCTGGAGAATTCCAGATGAAGTCTACACACCCAGACTAGGGAATTTTGGGGGTAATTGTAGTCCACACAGGCTGGATGGGGGATTTGGGGATTTGGAGTCCTCAGTCTGCGCTGGCTGGGGAATTCTGGGAGTCAAAGTCCTCACAATTTTGACTGAGGACCTCTGGGAGATGTAGTCGTCTTATCCCCATTTGAGAAATTGGAGAGTTGTAGTTCACAGGTGCCGGATGGAGAATTCTGGGAGCTGTAGTCCACACCTGTAAAAGGTGCCAAGTTGGAAAAAAAAAGACTTGTCTAGGATAACAAAGTTGCCCTTTTCTCCAACTTTTCTCCCTCTGGTAAAGCTCAGAGCCTTACCAACTGTGGCCCAAGTCCAGGGCAGGACTTGGAGAGGGTCCCGACAGCCACTGACACCCGTCTCTCTTACTCCCTCGGCAGGGCGGTGTGAAAGTCTTGATCACCGGATCCTGGCAAGAAGCCAGCAACAACTACAGTTGCCTTTTTGATCAAATCTCTGTGCCAGCCTCGCTGATCCAGCCAGGGGTACTACGCTGCTACTGCCCAGGTGAGGGTCTCTGGCAAGGCAGGGGCGGTGGGGTCAACGGGGAAGAGACACGAAGGCGTAGGGAGGTCCCTTGCGTTCGAGTCACTGCGGCTGAAACGTCCACAGATGACTTACTCTCTGGAAACAAATACTGCGGGGGTAAGACTAAAACCCCTCGGCATGTGTGTTCAGTTAAGATGCAGCCTGTTGTGCCTTAAAATTGCTTCTACTGTCCTGCCGTAAAATGGATTCTATTGTACAGCGCAATGGAGTTTTCATGGTAACAGCTTCACAAGCACTCCACCAGGGGGCTCCCTCTAGTAAGGGGGGAAATCCAACATTACGTTTGGTCCAGACATTTTCCCCCTATAAATAAATAAATACCCAGGCAACGCAGGGTTATCAGCTAGTCTATTATAAAAAAGATGGGGAGACTCTGGAAAGAGTGCAGAGAAGAGCAACAAAGAGGATTAGGGGACTGGAGACTAAAACATATGAAGAACGGTTGCAGGAACTGGGTATGTTTAGCTTAAGAGAAAGAAGGACTAGGGGAGACATGATAGCATTATTCCAATATCTCAGAGGTTGCCACGAAGAAGAGGGAGTCAAGCTATTCTCCAAGGCACCTGAGGGTAGAACAAGAAGCAATGGGTGGAAACTAACCAAGGAGAGAAGCTACCTAGAACTAAGGAGGAACTTCCTGGACAGCGAGAACAATTCATCACCACTTGCTTCTAGAAGTGGTGGGTGAAACTGGCGTCCTTTTTGTCGTTTCAGCTCACGACACCGGCCTCGTCACGCTGCAGGTGGCTTTCAACAACCAGATCATTTCCAATTCGGTGGTTTTCGAATACAAGGCCCGGGCATTACCAACCCTTCCTTCTTCTCAACACGACTGGCTGTCGCTGGATGGTGAGGAATGCAAGACACAGAGAGGATTGGGGGGGCGAGGGGAGTGGGGGAGTGGGAAGGGCCTAAGGAATGGGGCAGAGCTTAGGAAGTGGGTACCACGCTGGCATTCTGCACCCAGACCTACCTAAATCAGAATATTTCTGAACTTTAAGATGGGTGGACAATTTTAAGATAGGTGGACAGTTTTAAGACAGACAGCTTTTAAGATGGAGAACTTTAAGATGGTGGACATTTTAAAGAGACAACTTTAAGATGGGTGGACAATTTTAAAACAGGCAATTTTAAAATGGTGGACAACTTTAAGGTAGGTGATAGGTGGACAATTTTAAGGTAGGTGGACAATTTTAAGACAGACAACTTTTAAGATGGAGAACTTTAAGATGGTGGAGAACTTTAAGGTGGGTGGAAAACTTTAAGATGGTGGACAACTTTAAGATGGGGTCAATTTTAAGACAAGACAACTTTAAGATGGGGAAAATTTTAAGGTGGAGAACTTTAAGATGGTGGACAACTTTAAAATAGGTGGACTAAGATGGGTGGACATCTTTAAGATGGACAACTTTTAAGAGAGACAACTTTAAGATAGTGGAGAACTTTTAAGACAGATGGACAACTTTAAGAATGCTTTAAGATGGTTGAAGTTTAAGGCATTTAAGACGGCACATCTAGCTGGGGAATTCTGGGAGATGAGGTCCACTCATCTTCCTCCATGGAATGGCTTGCCTTCAGAAGTTGGGGTTGCTTCATCACTGGAGGTTTTTAAGAAGGGACTTGGGCTCAGATAGTAGAAGGTCTCCTGCCTGAGCAGAAGGGCTGGGCTGGAAGACCTCCGAGGTCCCTTCCAAGTTAAGAGGAAGCAGGAGGGATTGCCACAAGGTAGAAATGTGTGGTTTAATTTTAGAGGCCATCTTGGTTTTGACACCCATCGGCTGCAAAATACCAGGATGATTTGATTCTACAATCTGTGACTCAATTGAAACTGTGTGATGGAAGAATGATTGTACAGGCAGTCCTTGATTTACAACCATTTGTTTAGTGACCGTTTGAAGTTACAACAGCACTGGGGGAGGGGGGGGAAAGTGACGTAACTGGTTCCCACAGTCACATGATCGACCTTCAGAGGCTTAGCAACTGGCATGGGCTTACGACAGTTGAACCGGCCATCGGGTCCTGCGATCACCATGGACAACTTCCCCTAGCTAGATTCGTTTAACGACTGCAGGGACTCGCTTAATGGCTGTAGTGATTCGCTTAGCAACTTTGGCCAAAAGAGGCAAAAACCTCACTTAATGAGTGCTTTGCTTAGTAGCGGAAATGCTGGGCTTGGTTGTAGTCGAAAGATTAGCTGTACTTATGGCTTCTCTTTGCATTCTCACAGCAGCCCTGCCAGGTAGGCCAGGCAGAGAGTGGAAGGGGGGCTTGCGACGCAGGGGCCCCAGGCCTCCACTGGGCACGGGATTTCTACCTGGGCTTCCCCACTTAGGGTTATACAGGGGTGGGAGGGAGAAGATGAGGCAGCGGGGCTCCCTCCGGATGGGGCAGGAGGGAGGGCAGCATCCTCAGCCTGGTGGGGGGAGGAAGAGGAAGAAAAAGAGAACAGGAAGAGGAGGCAGAGGAGGAGAGAAAGAAGAAGAGAGGGTGAGGAAAAAAAGGGGAGGCAGAGGAAGAGAAGAGGATTTATAACAGATCAACAGAGTTGGACGGGACCTTATAGGTCATCTAGTCCAACCCCTCCCACACAAATATCATTTCTGACAAATGGCAGTCCAAAGGAAGAGAAAGAGAGGAGAAAAAGAGAAGAGGAAGAGAAGAAATGGAGGAGAAAAAAGAGGGGGAGGAAGAGGAGAGGGGGAGAAAGAAGAGGAAGAGGAGGAAGTGGAAAAAAGAGGGAGGGGGAGGAGGAAGACGAAGAGGAGAAAAAGGAGGAGAGGCTGAGGAAGCAGAAGAGGAAGGGGAGAAGAAGGAAGAGAAGGAGAGGAGGCAAAAAAAGAGGAGAGGGAAAGGAGTAAGCGAAAAAAGAGGAGGAGAAGGAGAGGAGGCAGAAGAGAAAAAAGAGAAGAGGGAAGGAGGAAGAGGAGAAGAGAAAAAGGAGAAGAAGCAGAAGAGGAGCAGGAAGGGAAGAAGAGGGAAGAGGAGGAGAGGAAGACAAGGAAGAGGGAGATGAAGGAGAGATGAAAAGGAGGAGAGGAAGAGAAGAGATGAAGCAAAAAATGAAGGGAGGGAAAAGCGGAGAAGGAGAAAAAGGAGAAGGAGAAAAAGGAGAAGGAGAAAAAAGGAGGATAGGCAGAGGAGGCAGAAGAAAAGCAGGAAGGAAGAAGGAGGGAGAGGAGGACAAAGAAGAGGTAGAGGGAGAAAAAGGAGGAGAGGAGGAAGAGAAGAAGAGGAAGCGAAAAAAGGAGAGACGGAGAAAAGGCAGCAGAGAAGGAGAAAAGGAGGAGAGGCAGAGAAGGCAGAAGAAAAGCAGGAAGGGAAGGAGGAGGGAGAGGAGGACAAAGAAGAGGGAGAGGAGGCAGAGGAGAAAAAGAAGGGAGGAAGGAGGGAGAGGAGAAGGAGAAAGTGGAGGAGAGGCGGAAGAAAAGAAGGAGGGAGAGGAGGACAAAGAAGAGGGGGGAGGAGGAAGAGGAGGTCGCTGGCGCGGAGAAGCCCCGCTCGGGTCCTGCGCGCTTCCCTTTCGCTGCCTCTCCGGGCTGAAGCGGCCCAGGATCCGCGGATGCGGCGCCCGAGGCTGCATTGCGGGCGGCGGGGGCGGCGCGGAGCCTCGGCCGGGCCGTCCGCGGCGCTTTCTCCGTCCCCTTCGGCGCGGCTCTCCGGGCGGCATGGCGGGTCCTCGCCGGGCGCTCCCCCTGCTCCGGAGCGGGCTGATGTCACTTTCCACGCCGCCGATTGGACCGTCCGCGCCCAGGCGGGGCTGCCGTCTCGGGCTGCGGCTGCGGCGGCCGGCTCGGCGCTGCCCATCGCGGAGCTGCGCCGCCCGGGCTGCCTGCGGGGAAGCGGAGAGGGGCGTCCGTGGGCGGGGAGGGGGCCCGTCCGTGGGCGAAGAGAAGGGCATGGCCACCCCGCCTCTGCTGCGCCCGGCCCCACGGTAAGGTCCCCGCGCTCGCGGGCAAGGGGGAAAGGCGGGGAGGGGGGCTTCACACACGGGATCCGCGGGCGCGGGGGGGGAGTGGGCTGTGGGGTCGTGGCCCCCTCTCCGGCAGCCGGGTGGCCTCCGCGGCCGCTGCTCCGCATTTAGGGACCCTCCCTCGGTTGGGCGACGGGGGGGGGGGCTCCAGCAGAGAAGTTTTGGGGTGGGGTGAGGAACAGGTCGTGCCTATTGCTCCTTCACCCCCTCCCCACGTATTTGAGGGCGAGGGTTCCCCCCCCCCCTTAGGTGGACTTCTGGGGTGTCCCTCGCATCTCCCGACCGTGGGAAAATAAATCCGACCGTGGGAAAATATCCGAAGCGCCTGCAAAGGAGGGGGGGGGGGGAAGGCTCTTCCAACAGCCCTCTCCCCCTCCCGCTGCGGACTCGCCTGGCACTTGGGGGTGGGAGTGGGGTGGGGGCTGCGAGGCACACAACCCTCCCCCTCCCCAAACAGAGGCAGAGTTGCGCTGGAAGCTTTGCAAAGAAAGCAAGGAAAAATGTTACAAACTAGGAGCTTCCCCCACCCTCCTCCCCATAGATGTTGCTTTAAGGGAGGGTCTCTCTCTCTCTCTCTCTCTCTCTCTCACACACACACACACACACACACACACACACACACACAAATTTGCGACCTGACTTGGAGTTTCCAAAACTATTGAGGCCCATCATCATATTTACAAATTTACAGTTAGGAGCTGCCCAGAGTGGTGGAAAGGGGGGGAGGGGCATACAAATTTAATAAATAAACAAACAAACAAACAGATAAATAAGCAAACACATGGAATATATTTAGTGTCTGCAAAGGAGACATTAAGACGTGAAGGGAAGTGAAAAGGAGAGAAATCCTCGCAGAGACAAAGTACCGGTTGACTATTCCTACTGTTAATCCTCGACTTACGGCCATAATGCAGCGCAGAATCTCCGTTGCAAAGCAAGGCAGTTGTTAAACCGAATGTTGCCCCCATTTTACGGCCTCCTTGCCGCAGTTGTGAAGCGAATCGCTGCAGTCGTTAGGTGAATGGGGGGTCGTTAAGTGAACCCGGTTCCCCCGTTGACACGGCTTGTCGGAAGGTCGCAAAAGGGGATCACGTGACCCTAGGACACTGCGGCCGAGTCAATTGCCAAGGGATGCTGCGATGGTCATACAGTGTGAAAACCCGTTTTTTTCAGTCATTGTGACTCCTTCGAACGGTCACTAAACGAATGGTTGTAAGTCGAGGATTACCCGTATAGGGCAAGGCATTAGAACAGATTGTGAAGCAGTGAATATTAAGAAAAGAATGCTACGGTATTTAAAAGAATTGGTAGGAATACCAGGAAAAATATCAGGCTGACCTTACCAGGTTGATAGACGGAGGGAACGCTGTAGATGTAGTTTATCTTTAAAGGGAAAAATTTACACTCTTCCTTATGGGCCAGATGAAGAAATACAGGCTAGAGTGGTACTGCAACCTACTAAATATGAAACTGTCTATATACCAATGTGGTCGTACGGCGAGGACCGCTTGTTCTTTGTGGCAATGGGTAAATACGACCTGGGGGACCATCCGTTTCACCCCGGTCGTAAACAAGGCGCCCAAGGTGTGGGTTTCTCCCCCACTCCCCTCCAAGGCTTCTCTTCCCTGACCATCTCTTTCCCCTCTGGGGGGGGTCGCAGATAACCAGTTCAGGATGTCGATTCTGGAACGACTGGAGCAGATGGAGAGAAGGATGGCGGAGATGACCGCAATCCAGCAGCACAAGCCAAGTGGGGGCAACAGCAGCGCCAACGGAGGAAGCCAAGCACAGGTAAGGGCCGAGGTTTTGCACGTCAGCCCACTGGGTGAAGGAAGAGCTCTCCGAGGGCCCTTCTGGGTGCTCTCTCTCTCTTTTTCTAGTGTTGAAGGGGTGCTTCCAGCACTGATGACGTTACCTAGCTGGTTCATGAAACGTCTGTAAGAAAACAGTGTCAAACAAATTGAATAAATAATAAAGCAAGAAGGCCAGTTGTCCCACAACAGAAAAATACACGCACTTTTTGACATGATTTTAAATTTTCCCACTCTGAAAGAAGACCGAGAGAGGAAGTGTTGGAATTCATTGTTGAAATGAATTTTTACTAACAACTACAGTGGTGTTCAACCACTAGATGGCATTGTTGACAAATTTGGATCTATGTATCTTCTTTTAGTTCCCTGTTTCTTGTTACAGTTAAGCAGTTAAGTAGTAAAGCACATGGTGACTGTGCTCCATATAAACAGCATTTCTAACAGGAAAACACGCCAGCAGAAAGTCCACACGCAAGGGGGTGGGGGGGATCTTCTCCAGATGCCACCACCAGCAGCCTAGCACACTTATCCTTCTTTCTGGACCCTTCCCCGCCCACTCAGGCCTTTCACACATGTGTGTCCCTTCCGGGCTGCCTTCCTCACCTCAGTCTCTCCATTGCAGTGCATCTCGGAGGCCGCCACCTTGGGCACCTGCTTCGAGAGCCGCGTTGTGGTGGTGTGCGAGAAGATGATGAGCCGAGCGTGCTGGGCCAAATCCAAACACCTGATCCACTCCAAGACCTTTCGGGGAATGACCCTCTTGCACCTCGCGGCCGCCCAGGGCTACGCTACCCTCATCCAGACGCTGCTCAAATGGCGGTAAGTGTTTGGGGGAGTTTCGGTCTGCTCACACCAAGGAGATCAGTTGCGTTGCGTCTCCGGGCATCCTCCTTCCCGTGTTGTCATCCCAACAAGGTATGACTTTGCAGTTGGGCCTCTGCCCTTGGTGGACAAAGCAGTGTTGTCCCAGAAAAGTCCAGGTGTGCCATGCCCAATGAAACCACGCAACGAGGTGGAGATTTACGGCAGCTTTACAAGTGGCCCATAACTTATGACCATTCATTTATTCTTTGGTCAATACAACCAAGGACCGGATGAGCCTTTCCAGCAGCTGCCGCCCACGGTGGGCTCATATTTAAGCGATGGTCTGCTGGGATTCTTTTTACGAACGCATGCAACTGATTGGAAAATGTCTGCCAATAATAATTTCCCGCAGAGGCTTAAGTTTCTTAAGGGAGAGGGGCTTTGGATCTTTCCTTCACCAATGCTCATTGTCCTCGCTTCAAAGCAGTGTCTGCTTACTCATGGGCATCTTCCTGCTTTCCCCGTTAGGACAGGTGTGGATGGGGGGGAGAGAGGAAGAAAGGGGGAGAGAGAAAAAGAGGGGGGGAGGAAGAGAGGGGAGGATGGAGAAAGGGAGCGAGAAGGGGAGAGGGAGAGGAAGAAAGGGAGAGAGAGAGAGAAAGAAAGAGGTGAGAGAGGGTGAGGGTATGGAGAAATGAAAAAGAGAAGAGAAGGAGAGGGGGGAAGAAGAGAGGAAGAGGAAGAAAGGGAGAGAAAAAAGAGGGTCGAGAGAGAGGAAGAGGGGGGATGGAGAAAGGGAGAGGGAGAAGAGAAGGAGGGAGAAAGAGGGAGGGAGGAAGAGAAGGAAGAGGGAGAAAAGAGAGGGGGAGGGGGAGAGGAAGGAGGAGAGAGGTGGAGAAAAGGAGAGACAAGAGAAGGGAGAGGAAGAGTGGGAGAAAGGGAAAGAGACTAGAGAGAGAGGAGGAGAAGAGGGAGAGGAAGGGGAGGGAGAGAAAGAGAAGAGAGAGAAGGAGAGAGAGAGAAAAAGAAAGAGAGAGAGAACGCCACAGCCTCTAGGCTCCGAAAGAAACCCGATCCGCCTTTTTCCTGGAGCTTCTCCCAGGATCCTCCTCATCCTCTCTCTCTCCTCCTTGGTCCCTCAGCAACAAACACTCCGACAGCATCGATCTGGAGCTGGAAGTCGACCCGCTGAATGTCGACCACTTCTCCTGCACGCCACTGGTACGGAGCGAAGTCCTTGTGTGGGCCGGGAGATGCTTGGGGTTGGGAGAGGGGGGCGAGACGGGTTGGGATCGCTTGCTACCAGGTGGTCCTTGACTTACAATCACTCACTTAGGGACCGCTGAGGGTGGAGAAAAGCAACCGAGGTCCATTTTTTTCACACTTAAAACAGTTCCAGGATTCCCGGGGGGGTCACATGATTCAAATTCAGAGGCTTGGCAACTGGCATGTACTTACAACAGTTGCAGCATCCCGGCGTGACGCGATCCCCTTTTGTCGGCGAAGCGGAGTCCACGGGGAAGTTGGATTCGCTTAACAACCGCTTTATTTGCTTAAGAACGGCAGTGGTTCACTTAACAGCCCTGGTGGCGTAAAATGGAGCGAGACTCACTTACGAACTGTCTTGCTGAGCCACAGAAATCTGGGGCTCTGTTCTGGTCGTAAGGTGAGGAGTACCCCTATGTCACAACTGTGATGGAACCCGGGATGTCTATTATAACTAATGACCGTCGTAACTTGTGGCACCTATATGTCCAGCCTGGTCTTATAAATTACAAGCCTGTAATTTGAGGCGTCTGTTTGAATTTTAAATCGGTCACAAATATCTATTTGGGGGGGGGGGGAGCGGTTCATCATAACTTTGAACAGGACGTAAGTTTGAGTGAGTGCTGTGGTAACAAAATCCCTCATAGAACGGCAGTCTTATGTCGCTGTCGTCGCCGCTCGTGGCTCAACCTGTGGGAGGAAGCAGGTTGTGGATCGAGTCCCACTTGGGTGAGGAAACCTAGTAGATCCGTTTAGCGATCCAGTTTTCCACCCGGGGTTCAAAGGAGGAACTATACAGCTGAACCTCCATTGAGACGACATAGGCTACTGCAGCAGGAAATCTCTTCCGTCTTCCCCAATGACCCCGGAATCTTTTCTCTTCCAGATGTGGGCCTGTGCTCTGGGTCACACGGACGCCGCCGTGGTCCTTTACAAGTGGGACCGGCGGGCCATCTCCATCCCCGACTCGCTCGGCAGGCTGCCGCTGACCATTGCCCGCTCCCGCGGCCACGTCAAGCTGGCCGAGTGCCTTGAGCAGCTGCAGCGGGAGGAGCAGGCCCAGCTCCGGCCGTCCCCTTGCGTCCCCTGCCCTTCGCAGGAAGAGCCCAGCGGCGACAACTGGACGTCCCAATGGCCCAGCAAACTCATCGCCTCTCAGGACCAGCAAAAGGGAATCACTGTGATTTCCAATGCGAACACGGGTAGGTTGGCAAAGAAAGGCCTTCTACTGTCCACCTTCTCAAGCATCCACGCTAGCACTGATGTTGTTACCTAGTTTGGTAATGTGAGGTCTACAAAAAAAAAAAAAACCCAAGGTCACAGAGTACCAAGAACAACAAGATCATCTAGTCCAACCCCCTGTTCAGCCAGGAGACCCTAGACCATTTCAGACAAATGGTTGTCCAGTCCCTTCTTTAAAAATTCCAGTGATGGAGCACCCACAAGTTCTGGAAGCAAGCCCCTCCATCCATCCCTCTCTCTATCATGCACCTTATCTCTCTCAGAATCATTGAATCCTAGGGATGGATGGGACCTTGGAGGTCTTCTAGTCCAACCCCCTGCCCGAGCAGGAGACCCTATACTGTTTCAGACAGATGGCTATCCAGCATCTTCTTAAAGGCTTCCAGTGTTGGGGCATTCACAACTTCTGGAGGCAACTTCTGTTCCACTGATTAATTGTTCTCACTGTCAGGAAATTTCTCCTCAGTTCTAAGTTGCTTCTCTCCTTGATTAGTTTCCACCCATTGCTTCTTGTTCTGCCCTCAGGTGCCTTGGAGAATAGCTTGACTCCCTCTTCTTTGTGGCAACCCCTGAGATATTGGAAGACTGCTATCATGTCTCCCCTAGTCCTTCTTTCTCTTAAGCTAAACATACCCAGTTCCTGCAACCGTTCTTCCTATGTTTTAGCCTCCAGTCCCCTCATCATCTTTCTTGCTCTTCTCTGCACTCTTTCCAAAGTTTCGACATCCTTTTTTGTGCGTTTGTTTGTTGCAACTCGTAAAGTTTTGGGTTGCCAACTCTCAAACGAAGTCCACCCACTTTCCCAAATGATGCATCGAAGGAGCCCAAGCGAATGAGAGCCCCGCCCCCCTCCGGCCCGCACGGCCTCATCCTCACCTAATGACCGCCGTCCTCAGCTCGCCCCGCAGAGAGACAGCAGAATGCGATTCGCCCCAACCCTGGCTGTTTCCTGATTTGTCCTCTTCTCTGCTTTCAGAATTGCGACGGCCTCGGTCCGAACCTTCCAGCTACTACAGCTGCGAGAGCCCGAAAGATTACCCAGCACCCAAAAAACACAAACTGAACCCCGAATATTTCTCCACGAGGCAGGAGAAGCTCCTGTCCACCGCCTTGAGCCTGGAACAACCCAGCGGCCGGAAGCCGATCTCCAGCGCCAAGCCCTCTCTCCTCGAGACAATCAACCCCCGGCACGGAGGCACGGATTACACCCGGGATCTGCTCCCCGATCTGGCGGGCTACCGCAGCTCCAAATGGCGGCCAAAGGAGACCTACCTGGGCGTACAGGTGACAGGTAGCCCGAAAGGGTTGGCGACGGTAGGGAAGGACTCCGGAGCTCCGCGGTTGCATCCGCGGGAACAGCTGAATGTCGTGATGATGGCGGACAGGGAGGTATCCGACGTGGAGTTGCTTTCCTTCCGGGATGGCACCGAAGGGGAAAACTGCTTGCATAACATGGATGATTTGCAGGTAAGCGGAGAACCGGTAACCCACCTGCGGGAACTTTGTGGGAGCTCGTAAACGGAGGGATAGAATCAAGATCGCAGGAAGTGTGATTCTTTTTTAAAAAGTTTTTTAATTATATATTTTTTTACATAATTAAAAATTTCTTTTGTGAACAATGTGTTATCCGGATTTCCCCTTTAGCATTTTCAAATACACATAATTCATTTTACATTATATTTCCATTTCCAATTTTAGCCGTATTACTTTCCTTCTCATATTTTCCAGTTTTTAACTTTTATTCCATATATATCCACAATGTCATTTTTTTTCTTCCCTTTAAAAATAAGTCAAACTTATCGTTCCTTTTCCATCTATTTTCTATTAGCAACATGTGTCTTCAAATTCCATTTTTTATATAGTAAGTATTTAACATAATGACTTAATACACATTTGAAAGGATTAATATAGCTAACACACATCCTAGTTAGATACATACTATGTTTACAATATTTCATTTCGTTCTACTAATTTCATTTCATTCGACTAGCCTTCTATTCCTAGGTTTTCTCTTTTTCTTCTTTTTATATGTCTTCTATCTTTTCTTCTGAATTTTTTTCTATTGCTTTTCGATAGTTGGTTTGAATGGGTCTCCCCCAAGTTTTCCTTTTCCACCCTGGGAAGTGTGACCTTCAACCCCTTCCGAAAAGGAGATAATAAGGAAGACATTAACATGTGCAGACAGACTAACGTTAGAATTAAAAAACAAAGGAGAGACAGAATATTATGACACATGGAATTGATTTTATCAATGGCTGGAAACAAGAGGTGGGAGTTGAAAAAATTAGGCTGTAGACCTAAAATGAGAGATTATATATGTATTAGAAGGAATTAAGTTGGTCAAAAATAATTCTATAAGACTAGCGCTGTGTAAGAAGTAGTATATACGTTTGTTTCTCTTGCATGTTGGTTCCTGTGGCAGATGAAATTCCAGGGTGGTCACACTGTGTTTGAAACACTTATTTGTAAATAAATAAATAAAATATATAAAAAGTTCACCGGAGGTGTTAATAACACTCCAGAAGACAGGCTTAAGATACAGAAGGATCTGGACAAACTTGAACATTGGGCACTATCTAATAAAATGAAATTCAATGGTGAAAAGAGTAAGGTTCTACATTTAGGCAACAAAAACGGAATGCACAGGTACAGTATAGGTGGTACCTTGCTCAGTAGTAGTAACTGTGAAAGGGATCTTGGAGTCCTAGTGGACAACCATTTAAATATGAGCCAGCCGTGTGCAGCAGCTGCCAAAAAAGCCAACACAGTTCTAGGCTGCATCAACAGAGGGATAGAATCAAGATCACGTGAAGTGTTAATGCCACTTTACAAGGCCTTGGTAAGGCCACACTTGGAATACGGCATTCAGTTCTGGTCACCACGATGTAGAAAAGATGTGGAGACTCTAGAAAGAGTGCAGAGAAGAGCAAGAAAGAGGATTAGGGGACTGGAGGCTGAAACATATGAGGAACGGTTGCAGGAACTGGGTAGGTCTAGTTTAATAGAAAGAAGGACTAGGGGAGACATGATAGCAGTCTTCCAATATCTCAGGGGTTGCCCCAAAGAAGAGGGAGTCAAGCTATTCTCCAAGGCACCTGAGGGCAGAACAAGAAGCAACGGGTGGAAACTAATCAAGGAGAGAAGCAACTTAGAACTGAGGAGAAACTTCCTGACAGTGAGAACAATTAATCAGTGGAACAGAATTTGCCTCCAGAAGTTGTGAATCCCCCAACACTGGAAGCCTTTAAGAAGATGCTGGATAGCCATCTGTCTGAAGTGGTGAAGTATTTCCTGCCTAGGCAGGGAGTTCAGGCCGCAGAAGCATAGACGAGTCTATTGGAGACGCAGAGTGAGAAAATTGGGCAGCCGTTTATCCAGGAGGGTTTAAGGACTCCTGCCTTGGGCAGGGGGTTGGACTGGATGACCTCTGGGTTCCCCTCCAGCCCCCTGACCCTAAGTGGTGACAGGCGAGTGGCTTGTGCGAGGGCTGAACCAGGTCTCCTGGCCTCCCACAGGTCACCATGATGACCCTGGCTGAGCACATAATCGAAGCCACCCCGGAGAGGATCAAACAGGAGAATTTCATGCCGGCCGAAGAGGCGTCCCAGACGGACAGGACGGACAGTGTCGCCATCAGCACCTCCATGAGCTGGCTGGCCAGTTACCTGGCCGACGTGGATTGCTTGCCCAGCGCTGCTCAGATAAGGTTTGTGGGGAGGGGGAGGAGGGGGAGAAAGGAGGTGGGGGAGAGGAGGAGGAGGAGAGGGAGAAGGAGGAGGGAGGGGGAGGAGGAGGAGAAAGGTGGTGGAGGAGGAGGAAATGAAGGAAGGGGGAGGGAGTGGAGGAGAAAGGTGAGAAGAGGAAGAGGGAGGGAGGAGAAGAAAGATGGAGGAGGAGAAAGGGGGAGAAGGAGAGGGAGGAAGAGGGGAAAGAAGAAGATGGGAGGAGAAAGAAAGAGGAGGAGAAGGAGAAAGGAGGGGTGGGGAAGGAGAAGAAAGAAGGAAGAGGAGGAGGAGAAGGAGGAGGAGGAAAGGAAGGAAGGGGGGAGGGAGAGGAGAAAGGAGGGGGAGGATGAGAAAGGAGGAGGAGGGAGAGGGGGAGGGGAGGAGAAAGGAGAAGGAGGGGGGAGAGGAAGAGGGGAAGGAAGAGGAGGAGAAAACGGGAGGGTAGAAAGGGGGAGGGGGAGGGGAAAGGAGAGGGAGGAAGAGGAGAAGTGGAGGAGGGAGGGGGAGGAGAAGTGGAGGAAGAGGAGGGGTTGGGGAAAAGAAGGAGGAGAGGGAGGGCAGTAGCGGAAGGGGAGGGCAAGGAGGAGGACTGTGGGGTCCTTGCTGCCCTCTGAGCTTGCCAGTTTCTTTGCAGACGTTTCGTGACCCAACTAGATAACATTATCAGGGTTACTAGCCTGATGCCTGCTGAGGATTCCCACTCCCTCCCTCCTTCCCCCGCTCCGTTGTCCTCATTTCCCAGGAGGAACCCTGACGCTCTTGCCTGCCCCTCTGTTGCAGAAGTCTGTATGGCGGGTGCCTGACCCCCTCGCCCCACACCAGCCGCAGCCCCTCCGGCTCGCCAGTCAATGCCATGGCTTTTGAGAAGCCCAGGCTCCCTTCGGCGACGGACTGGTCCGAGTTCCTAAGCGCCTCCGCGGGGGACAAGGTGGAAAACGAGTTTGCACAGCTGACCCTCTCCGACCACGAGCAACGGGAGCTCTATGAAGCCGCCAAGCTGGTCCAGACCGTCTTCAGGAAATATAAGGTGGGGCGCCGCAGGGGAGGTGGGGTGGGTGGGGGCTGAGAAGCCACGAGGGGTTGGGGTGGGTGGCAGAGGTTCCGACTCTCTACCGCCTTGGGAGGAAGGACAGTCCCTGGCAAAAGTACGGTGGAAGTGAGGAGCTGTGGTGGCGCAGAATGGTCAGAATGCAGGATGGCAGGATGATTCTGCCCACCGCCAGCAGTTCGATCCTGACGGGCTCAAGGTTGACTTCCGTCCTTCCGAGGTCGGTAAAATGAGGATCTGGATTTTGGGGAGGCAACAGGCCGACTCTGTAAACCACTTAAAGAGGGTCATGATTCACTATGAAGCGGTATAAGAGTCTAAGGGCTACTGCTGTTCTATTCTGTTCTGTATTCTGTTCTGTATTCTGTTCTGTTGTTCTGTTCTGTATTCTATTCTGTTCCATTCTGTATTCTGTTCCATTCCGTTCTCTGTTCTGTTCTGTATTCTGTTCTGTATTCTGTTCTGTTCTACATTCTATTCTGTTCAAGTCTATTCTGTTCTAATTCTATTCTGTTCTCTATTCTATTCTGTTCTGTTCTATATTCTATTCTGTTCTGTTCTGTATTCTGTTCCATTCCGTTCCATTCTGTATTCTATTCTGTTCTGTATTATGTTCTGTTCTGTATTATGTTCTGTTCTATATTCTATTCTGTTCTGCATTCTGTTCTGTATTCTGTTTTGTTCTGTTCTATAATATATTCTGTTCCGTTCTGTTCTGTTCTATATTATATTCTGTTCCGTTCTGTTCTGTGTTCTGTTCTGTTCTGTTCTGTATTCTATTCTGTTCTGTATTCTATTCTGTTCTGTATTCTGTTCTTTTCTATATTCTCTTCCATTCTGTTCTATTTGGTATTAAATTCTATTCTACTCTGTTCTATTCTACTCTACTCTACTCTACTCTTCATCCTTCATCCCTCCACCAATCATTTGAGGAATCCATCTCTCTGGCGGCTTCCCCCTTCCTTGAGAACTAGCCTCCAGCCCTCTTCTCCTGCTCTCCCTTTTCTTCTTCTTCTTCTTCGAGAAACTGATTCCACTGCTTTCATTTTTCCTGCCCCCTCAGGGACGTCCCCTCCGGGAGCAGCAGGAAGTGGCCGCCGGCGTCATTCAGCGTTGTTACCGGAAATACAAGCAGGTGAGGGGAAGGACCCCGTTGGGCAGGGCTTACGATAACCCCGTTGTACGCTCGGCATCTCAAACCCAAACTGTTTGGGCCACGGTTGCCCCCTGGGGGAGGGGGGGGAGAAACGTTTCTCTGGAAAGGACTTTCCTCTCTTCATCCACCGGGCCCCCCACCCCCACCCCCCAACTCATTGTGTGAAGTTTTCGGGGGTGTTTTCAGACCTCGCTTCGAAGGGCTTCAGCCGCCTCCCTGTCTTTTAACTGCCCCCCCCCTCAAAAGAGATGCTTTTGTTTGTATGTCGCCCGAGGTGCTTTCTCCCCCCACCCCCAAGAAGCAATTTTTTTTCTTTGAAGAGGTTTCGCTTCTTACCCCGAGAAGCTTCTCCAGCTCTGATCGAATGGCGGGGAAGGGAAGGATTGATGCTCCTAGTCCCTTTGCCTCCTTCTTTTTTAGGGCCCGGTTGAGGGTCTTCCTGTGCCCTCGGGGTCCCCCGTCTCGTGCAGATGGGTGTGGAGTCTTCCGCCCCACCCCTATTTGCACGACTCCGCTGAAGCCTCTTCCTCGCCCCGTATCTCCACCCCGCAGCCTCCAGCGCTTCTCCGCCTTTCCGGGAAGCTCTTTGGAGACTCGCTTCGTGCCGCCGGTGACGGACGGGGCTGACTTGTTAACGTTAATTTTGTATTTTCTGTTTCTCCCTCCCAAGCTTACTTGGATAGCCTTGAAGGTAATGACGCCCTCAATACACACCCAGTTTGTGAGCTTTGCACACCCTCGGCCAGGGAGAACCATTGGATGGTTGTGGCTTAGGACCCCCCTGGAATGGAGCTGGCTGTGGAGGCTGGGCTTCGGAACTGATGCTTTGCTACGTCCTATAAGGGGAGGGGAGGAGAGAACATACATATAAACCCAAAGGACACATATAAACTGGGTGAAACCAGGCTTAATAGTGGTCACCATAAGAGGGATCTTGGAGTCTTAGTGGACAACCAGCTAAATATGAGCCAGCCGTGTGCGGCGGCGGCCAAAAAAGCCAATGCAATCCTAAGTTGCCTCAACAGAGGGATACAGTCAAGATCAAGGGAGGGACTAATTCCACTCTCTAAAGCCCTTAGTAAGGCCACACCTGGAGTACTGCATTCAGTTTTGGTCACCACATTATAAAAAAGATTGTTAAGACACTAGAAAGAGTGAAGAGAAGAGCAACAAAGAGGATTAGGGGACTGGAGGCTCAAACATACAATGGACGGTTGCAGGAACTGGGCCTGGCTAGTCTAAGGAAGAGAAGGACCAGGGGAGGCAGGAGAGCAGCCTTCCAATATTTGAGGGGCTGCCACAGAGAGGAGGAGGGGGTCAAGCTATTCTCCAAAGCACCTTTGAAGGCCAGAGAAGGAAGAATGGATGGAAACTGACCAAGGAGAGACTCAACCTGGAAATAAGGAGGAATTTCCTGACAGGGAGAGCAATCAACCCATGGAACAGAAGTTGCCTTCGGAAGTTGTGGGAGCTTCATCCCTGGAGGCTTTCAAGAAGAATCTGGACTGCCATCTGTCAGAAATGGTGTAGGGTCTCCTGCTTGGGCAGAGGGGTGGGTAGATGACCTCCAAGGTCCCTTCCAACTCGGTTAATCTGTTAAGAGAACTATTCAGGGACGTAGACACGCACAAACACTTCCACACTGTCTGTGGAATTCTGGGAGCTGAAGTCCACAGGTCTTAAAGTAGACATGGTTGGAAAACTCTGCATGAAGACTCTAAAAAGTTGCTTTAATTCTACCGAAGAGTAGCAGGTGGCCTAAAAGTCAGGCAAGAGATCTCAGCTAGACCAGGTTCAACTCGACGTGTGGCTGAAGTGACATTTGAGAAAGGAGAAATGCATGTTGCACAAACACAAGGAAATGATTGCGGTTGTTGAGTTGTGGGCATCCAGTCAGTCACCGGGGCAAAATGAGAGGCGTGTCTCTCTCCATCATTGTGCTCACTTGCATAGGGGATGATGGGTGCTTTGATCCTAGCTTTCTCCTCAATCCGTCAATCAGCAGCAGCCGCCGGAAAAAACCAGCTACGATCTTGGGTTGCCTCAGCAGAGTATCGAAATCACGTGAAGTGTTAGTGCCGCTTTACAAAGGCTTAGTAAGGCCACACCTGGAATATTGCTACAGCCGGTCTTGGTCCCCACGTTACAAAACAGAGGTTGAGACTTTGGAAAAAGTTTGGAGAAGAAGCAATTAGGATGATCAAAGGCCTGGGGACTAATCTAGAGAAAAGGAGGAGTAGGGGGGACATGAGGGCTGCCTTCCAATATTGGAGGGGCTGCCCCAGAGAAGAGGAGGGGGCCAACTTATTTCCCAAAGCACCAGAAGGCAAGACAAGAAACAACGGATGGAAACTAATCCAGGAGAGAAGCAACCTGGGATTAAGGAGAAACTTCCTAACAAGGAGGACAATTAACCAGTGGAACAGCTGGCCACCAGAAATTGTGGGTGCTCCATCACTGGAGGCTTTTAAGAAGAGATTGGACAGCCCCTTGTCTGAAATGGCATAGGGTCTCCTGCTTGAGCAGGGGGCTGGACTAGAAGACCTCCAAGGCCCCTTCCAGCTTCTATTCCTATTCTATTCTCTACAGTATTCTATTTTCTATTTTTTTCTTTTCTTTTCTATTTTCTATATTCTATTCTTTATTATTCTATTTTCTTTTCTTTTCCATTCTATTCTATTCTCTACAGTATTCCATTTTCTATTCTATTCTGTTCCAATCTATTCTATTCTCTAGCCTATTCTATTTTCTGTATTCTATTCTATATTCTATTCTATTCTTTATTATTCTATTTTCTATTCTATTTTCTATTCTATTCTCTACAGTATTCCATTTTCCATTCTATTCTATTGTTTTCTATTCTATTCTCTACAGTATTCTATTTTCTATTTTTTCTTTTCTTTTCTATTTTCTATATTCTATTCTATTATTCTATTTTCTATTCTATTCTTTTCTATTCTATTCTATTCTATATTCTATTCTCTACAGTATTCCATTTTCTATTCTGTTCTTTTCTATTTTCTGTATTCTATTCTACTCTATTCTATTCCATATTATTCTGTATTCTATTTTCTCTTCCATTATTATTCTGTTCCATTCTAAACAAGAAAGCTCAGAGAAGCCCCCCGAAGGACCCTCTGCCCTGAACAATCCACACCCTGCTTAGCGACATAAACTTGCGTCTCCCTGGCGGTCCTAAGCTGGGGAATCAACTTATACCTGTTTCTTTCTTTACGCATTGGCAAGCAACCTCAGTTTCCTCTCTCTCTCTCTCTCTTTCCCCCACAACCCCTCCCCTCCCTTTGCCCCCCCCGTCCTCCTCTCCCCCCCACCCACAGTATGCACTTTATAAAAAGATGATCCAAGCTGCCATCTTGATCCAGAGCAAATTCCGAAGTTACTACGAGCAGAAGAAGTTCCAGCAGAGTCGGAGAGCTGCCGTTCTCATCCAGCAGTTTTATCGCAGCTACAAAGAATTCGGCAAGAGGAGGCAGAACCGTCGCACCGCTGCCCTCGTCCAGCAGAAGCTCAGGTGGGCCTTTTTTTGGGGGGAGGGGGCAGAGCTTCTCCATCAGCTGGGGAACTGCTTAGGGGTGGGGTGGGGGGAGTCCTGCAGCTTTGGATGAAGCGAGAGCCTGGAAAGAGAAGCGAGAAAGACGATCCGGGAGAAGTTTGGAGGCCGACCTTGCATGGTTGAAGGGTTTAACAAGGAGAAGGGTAAGTGGGAGGGGGGGGTGGGCAGCCTTCCAGTATTTGGGGGGGGGGATGCCCCCAAGAAGAGGAAGGGGTTCCCCCTATTCTACGAAGCACCTGAAGGCGGGATAAGAAGCAACGCATGGAAACTTACGAAGGAGGAGAGAAGGAGGAGAGGAGAAGGAAAAGAAGGCGAGAGGAAGAGGAGGAGAGGAGAAGAGGAGGAGGGAAGGAGAGAAGGAGGAGAGGAGAAGGAAAAAAAGGCAAGAGGAAGAGGAGGAGGAGAGAAGGAGAGGAAAAGGAAGGAGAAGAAGAGGAAGGAAGGAGTGGAGAAGGAGAGGAGAAGGAGGAAGGAAGGATAGGAGGAGGAAAAGGAGAGTGGGAAAGAGGAGGAGAGAAGGAGAGGAAAAGGAAAAGAAGGAGAGAAGAAAAGGAAGGAGAAGGAGGAGAAAGGAAGGAGTGGAGAAGGAAAAGAGGAGAAGGAGGGAAGGAGAGAAAGAGGAAAAGGAGGACAGGAAGGAAATGAAGGAGAGAGGAA
This sequence comes from Natrix helvetica, assembly GCF_964273705.1. Taxonomy (NCBI): domain Eukaryota; kingdom Metazoa; phylum Chordata; class Lepidosauria; order Squamata; family Natricidae; genus Natrix; species Natrix helvetica. The sequence continues at coordinate 152,741,952 of NC_138551.1, read as the reverse complement.
GAGGAGGAAAGGAGAAGGAAAAGGAGAGAAAGAAGGAAATGAAGGAGAGAGGAAAAGGAGGAGGAAAGGAGAGAAGGAAAAGAAGGAGAGGAAAAGAAGAGGTGGAGAGGAGAAGGAAAAGAAGCAGAAGAGGAGAAAGAAATGAAGGCGAGAGGAAGAGGAGGAAAGGAGAGAAGGAGGGGAGGAGAAGGAAAAGGAGAGAAGGAAATGAAGGAGAGAGGAAAGGAGAGAAGGAGGAGAGGAGAAAGAAAAGAAGAGAAGGAAAAGAAGGAGAGAGGAAAAGGAGAGGAGGAGAAGGATCTGGGCTCCCTTGATGCTCCCTGAACTGAGTTATTTTCTTGTGGACATTTCACTACCCAACTAGGCAACATCACCCGTGCTAGAAGAGAGTGGAGTTCTCTCTCTGTTTATGTAGTTGGGTGATAAAACACTTGCAAGGAACCAGCCGAGCTCACCGGCTGCAATTCTTGACACCCAGGCACCCCTACAAACCCCCCCCCCCAAAAAAGTTCTGGGTTCTAAGTCACCCAACCTTTTCTCCTCCCCTCCCACAGAAGCAGCCTGCTCACCAAGAAACAGGACCAAGCTGCCCGCAAAATCATGAGATTCTTACAGCGCTGTCGCCACAGGTGAGGCACGGCTAGAGCTCCCCCCTTGGGGAGTGGGGGGGTGGGGGGGTCCCGGGGAGTGTTCCTAGCCAGGGGTGCCGATTGGGAGCCCACCGGCGCTGGCTCTCAACGGTGGGAACTTCCCTTGGCCCAAAACAAGGGGAATCTCACTTCCAAGACACCAGGGCTAAGCGCCAAAATCTTGCCCCGTGGCACGATGGTCAAAACTGTGCATGGAGCTCTCGTGTGGCAAGTATGCGCTGCCCACAGCCCTGGAGGTTTTTAAGAACAGCCTGGACATCCACTGGACCGGGGTTGGTGTTCAAACGGGGTTGGACTAGAAGACCTCCAAGGTCCCTTTCCGAACCTGTGATTCTATGACCCCAGATCAATTAACCAGGGTTTAGGGTTGGGGCTTTGCCCCCAGAGGTTGTGGCCGCTGCGTCGCTGGAGGTAGCCCAGAATAAACTGGGCAGGCGTTTGTCCAGGGTAGTCTAGAGCAAGGGTCACCAACCTTTCGGACCTCAGGGACCCCTAAATTCATCATTTTAAATCCCCCGCGGACCACTAATACGATCTGCTTAATGACTGGCTGGGTGGGCGTGGCTAGGTGGTCATGTGACTACTCGCCCCTCCCCTCTCTCAGCCCCTCCTCGCCTGCCCGCCCAGGCTCCTTAGGACCCCAACAGGAAGCAGTTGCTGGAGCTAAGCAGCTTCCAGGAGAAAGAGTTGGCAAAACAACTCAGTTCAAATTGGATCTGGAGGCTCAGCAGAAGCACCTCACTGAGGACTAGGAGCATAGGCTTTCCAAGCAGAGGGAAGACCTGCGGGAGGGCGAGACCAGGTCCCAGCACCTGGAGGCTCAGTGGGCTGAGATGGTCAGCCAGTTCCAGGCCATGATGCAGTCCCACTGGAACGAGGCCCTCCAGCTCTTTGCTTCCCTCCAGCCTTCGCCCAAAGCCCTCCACCAGGAGGCTGAAGCAGACCCCGTCGGAATTTATGCCCCCCTCTGACCCGCACAAAAAGACCCCGAAGGGGGAGACTCTGCAACAACACAAGCCTTCATTGCACTTATCCGTCCCAGGGGCTGTAGTTTGAGGACCCCTGATTGAGTGCAATATAAAAAATGCAAATAATTATTTTGCGGCCCACCAACATTTTCTCATGGACCACCAGTGGTCCACGGACCACCAATTGGTGAGCGCTGGTCTAGAGTCTCCTGCTTGGGCAGGGGGTTGGACTAGAAGACCCAAACAGATCATTTCCAACACAACAAAATATTTCAGAAAGCAGCATTCATAGATGGAAGTGTCCCGAAACCAATCCAGCCCCTCCCATTTCCCACTGGATTATCCCCCTCCCCACTGTTGACAATGGGGATCCCTTGGGGAAATTCAGATTATAAATGTCGTAAAATAAAGCTGTCCTGCTACATACATACATGCATGCATACATACATACATACATACATACATACATACATACATACATACATACATACATACGTAAATGTTTTGCATGCTGAACCGTTAGTAATGCCGGCAGGAACCCACCTCTGTATAAGACGCTCCGAAGTATAAGACACACCTAGTTTTTGGGGAGGAAAACGAGAGAAAAAATCTGCCTCTGCCTCCCAGCAATTTGCCTCCTTGCAGCAAACAGCCTGTTTCAGTTTCAGCACAGCCTGATTAGCACAAGCAGCTGATTGTTGGTTGGATCTCCCTTCTGACAATCAGCTGTTTCAGGCTGCAGGGATTGCCATAACCTATTGCCGCCTCCGCATGCCCAGTTTCGGCCTCCGCGCACCCCATTTTCTGCCCAGGTGGCGGGAATCGGAATGGATGGAAAATGGGGCTCGCGGAGGCCAAAAACGGGGCACGGGAGGCAGCAATAAGCAATGGCAATCCCTGCAGCCTGAAACAGCTGATCGTCAGGCGGCCGATCCAACCGACAATCAACTGCTTGTGCTAATCAGGCTGTGCTGAAACTGAAACAGGCTGTTTGCTGCAAGGAGGCAAATTGCTGGGAGGAAGAGGCCAAAGGGTGGGGGCTGGTGGGTGGGTGGGTCTACATTCAGTGTATAAGATGCACCCAAATTTTCACCCTCTTTTAGCGGGGTGGGAAGTGTGTCTTATACTCCGAAAAATATGGTCGTTCACTATGGTTTTGGGGACTGGAATTGAAGTCACTGAGTGACACAGTTCTAAAGTGTGCCATCACATGGCCATGCCATAAGTAACAGTTAGCTGTAGCAGTTCTAGCCATCGCGGTTGCTATCCTCACATGTCTGTGGCTTCCGGTTTCCCGACGGCTTCCCCATTGACTTTGCTTATGGGAAGCCGGTAGGAAATGTCAGAAATTGCAAATCGTATGATTGTGGCTCGCTTCAGCGATGTCCCGGGATCACGGCCGCATGAACACGGAGACCACGCTGCAAGAGACGGAACTACGAGGACTGGTTGTAATTATGTCCAACTCTGTTGTATAGTTGAATGGCTGCTGATGGTCCTTCAATGAGGACCATCTGAACGGCGGGGATTGAGGGATGGGAAATCATCTCAAATAGCTTGACTGCCTTTGGATTCTAGGAGTCCAGAAGGTCAGTGGAACCAGATGAATGGCCTTTTCACGCCTTGCTTAAGATCAGGTGCTCAGTCCTACCAATCAAAGCAAATTCCACTGAACCCAGTGGGACCGGCCCTAGATGACTGTAGCTCAACATGCTACCTTCTGAACTAAAGACCGTGATTATACACTGCGGTTGAGTTGAGAATGTCTTCCTCGGCGTTTTGTTGAGTGTCCAACCTTACCAACTGTTTGTTGTTGTTTCTGATAAAAACATTGCCCCGCCTAGCTGTCTGTATTTTTGAAAGGGACAAGGTGCTCGTCCATAAAAAGATTGCTCCTCTTGGCTTAGGCTGTTGACCTTCAATCAGGGTTTGTCATCCTTGGCGACTTTTAAGATGGCTGGACTTCATCTCCCAGAATTCCTCATCCAGCATGTATGCCATAAGTATGGCTGGCTGTTCCGCCTGAGGCTTCCCAAGAGCGTGAAGACAACTCCTGGTCCCGACAAAAAAACCTTTTGTTAATTGACTGTGAATTTTGCTCATTCACCTCCAGCAAAGTCTTTCAAAGGAGGATTTACAGTCACAGACCTTCTCTGGCTTGGAGAGCTGCCAGGCCGAGATCTGAAGGACTCGACTAGGAGTCTCCAAACCAATTAAGCGAACTAATGGTCTCCTGCAAACTCCATTCCCCTTTTGCTCCTCTTTTATTCCCTCTGGGAGGGGCCATTCATCCTCCACCTGTGGCCTTACTCCCGAGTTGACCCCTGTTCTTTAGCCGCTCCCTTCCTCTGGCCACTTTGCGCATGCGCACACTGGGAACAGGCTCCAGCTGTTCTTCTGCCTCACTGATGTCCGACTCTGAAGGCAGCTGATAACTGGCATACGGCCCTGGTCCCCACTCTGCCTCCGACACAGAGCCCTCATCCGAGACTTCCCCAGGACTGGCCCATCTTCCTTCCCAACCTCCTCACTCTCCGAATTTACTACCGCCGCTGGCTGCTGGCGGGCCACAACACTGGCTAGGGAATTCTGGGACTTGAAGTCTACCCGTCTTAAAAGTTGCCAAGAAATGCTGGCTTAGTTATTGATTAAGGGACTTCGACAAACACACTCAAATATGCCCGTGTTAAGTCTCTGTGGCTATCGTTAAATACTCTTGTTTTGTGGAACTGCTTGTGCAACTAACACTTGTATGCTTGTGCCTTTTGTACAATCTCCCCCTACCGTTTGGTAGAAAAGCTAAAAGCTATCTATGCCACGCATGTATATGTAGAGTTACGGCAGACATTTGCTATAATATATAGGCTTTTTTAAGATTCTCGATTGAGTTGAGTGAGAAATTTGTGAGTAGAATAGATAACCAGACCTGCCAGTATACTCAAAGCTCTAAGTAGAAACGATCCTTAGCTTCATTTGTTGAAAGGGGTATACTTTTATTGGAAGTCAAGTGTACTGCAGTTAGGCACAATGAAAACCGCGCACCCAAATTCCACTTTTCCCTACCTTAACTGCCTCCCATCGCTGACAGCCCCCCCTCGCGCTCCCCCCTCCATGACAATTCGGGTTCAAGCGAGATGCTTCCACAACGGTCCCTACAAGTGTAGGTTGGTAGGCAGCGGCTTTCTTCTCCCAATTGGGCGACCTTGAAGCAGCGTCTCAGGGAGATAGAGCAGTTACTTTCGATTTCCCTCAAGCCTTCCCCTTTCCCATCCATCCACCCGCCCCAGAGTTTGTGGCAGCAGACATGTCACTGCGTGGTAGTGAAACATAGAAGTAAAAATTAGAGCAGAGCAACAGAACAGAGAAACTTTACTTTTACTTTTACTTTACTTTTATTTAATTTATAAACCGCGCCCTCCCCCAGAAGGGACTCGGGGCGGTGTACAGTCATATTAAAATAACAATATAAATGCATAAATATAGATAGATATGGAAACCCATATAAAAAACCCAAGAAAGCTCAGTTGCCTTCTGGAAAAAAACCCACCTTTCAAGAGTAAGAACAATTAGTCAGTGGAAAAGCTCTCCTCCGGGAGTTGTAGATTCTCCATTGCTGGAGGCTTTCAAGAAGAAGGAGACAACCATTTCATTGGGACGGTATAAATCTGCTTTGAGCAGGAGGTTGTATGAGAAGACCTCCACGGTCCCTTCCAGGATCCTAGGATCCTATGTTCTAGGACGTTGTGGCCCATTCTATACTTTCCATGGCACCCAGGTCTGCAGGGTGGTGCTATATAGGCCAGGCTCCGTGTCCCACCAGGTTGTATAATTCTATTCTAACCTATCTATATAAAAAAACAGCTGTTTGTGTGGACGTGTGTGTCCCAGCATAACTCTGGAACGCCTCGAGCAATTTCAACCAAACTTGGTACACAGATGACTTTACTCTCTGGAGAAAAATACTGTGGGGGGTAAGACACCCCTAAAGCCCCTCAGGGTGTGTATTCTGTTAAGCTCACAGCCTGTTGTGCCTTAAAGCGGCTTCTACTGTACTGTAAAATGGCTTCTACTGCACAGCGCATCCCAGTACTCCACAAGGGGGCTCCCTCTGGTAAGGGGGGAAAACCTAACATTATAAATTATGTTTGGTCTGGAGATTCCCACCCCACACATCAATAAATACCCGGGCAACACTGGATTATCGGCTAGTTAAAAATAAGAGTGACATGGAAACTTGACATACGACAGTTAGCAAGAGCAACGGTTGTATACGTAGATGTGACCTGGTCATCTCAGAGAAGGACAGGGGTTACTTGGAATACTGGGTCCGGTTCTGGTCACCACGATACACCCCCCCCCCCCGCAAAAAAAAAAGCCCTGGACAGCTACTTGTCCGGAATGGCATAGGCCAGGGGTGTCCAAACTTGGGAACTTTAAGACTTGTGGACTTCAACTCCCAGAATTCCCCAGCCAGCATGGCTGGCTGGGGAATTCTGGGAGTTGAAGTCCACAAGTCTTAAAGTTCCCAAGTTTGGACACCCCTGGCATAGGCTCTCCTTCTTGATGAAAAGTTTGGGTGAGAAGATCTCCACAGCCCTAAGATTCTGTGTTCTGTCCACTCCCTCCCGCCTCCTCGTTCAGGTGGTCCTTGTTGCAAGTCCTCCCTTCCCGCCAGCCAGAATATTCTCAAATCTAAAGTTCTCTGTTGCTGCCGATATGCTAATATATGCTAATAGCTCTTTGCTATTGTTTTGCTCAATTTGAAGCCCTCTGATGGATCATAGGCGGTACAAAAGGGTGAGTCCCGCTGCCTGCTGGATTGTTTCTCTTCCATTTAATATATATCTATATATATCTCAAGATATATATATTTATATGTCTCGGGGTCCTTCTCGCTTTCGTGCTTGCTTGCATGGGGGGCTGCCGCTGAGATGAGAATGCACTGACTTTTCACATCCCACCGAGTTGCCAATGCCCAAAGGAGACTTAACTCCGTTTGCAGCTACTAACCCTGCTGCTTCCGACGGTCTGCAGGACGTCCGACAGGTGCATGAAAGGAAAACGGGCAGCGGGGAAAGTGGACCTGTCCATCCATCATGGGGCATGCGGAGAAACGGGGAGGGGAAGGAAGGGGATGCAGCAATCTTTTTACCGTTTCCTCTGAATACGCCGGGGGAGGGGGGAGGCCAGAACGTACAGCATGTCTCAACCATACAGAAGATTCATGGCACAAAGCAAGAGGGGGCTCGTTTCGGTGGCCAGGCGGGTCAGGATTATTCTCAAGCGCTTCTGGGAACTGGCGACCGGGCGTTGAATGAGCCAGAGGGAGGGTTTGGACTCTCTTTCTGGTATCCAGAGGTAGGGAATGGGGTTGGCCAGCCAGCTGATGCCCCACATGGGCCAGACCTTGAGGTCCATTCCTGAGCTCAGATGGTCAGCTCAAGAATGGGGAAAGGATTTGCGATGGCTTGCAAAGGTGGGGACAAAGCAGCATGGACTTTCTGGCAGCCACTGTTATTAATGCTAGGAGCGCAACTGGGTGGTTCTTCTGGGGAAGCCATGATGGGTGCCCATCAGGAAGGTTCTCACTTGGAGCAGGAAGCCTTTGCTGTGCATGCAGACTCCCCTCCCCTCCCGAGTCACATCTGACATTTCCTGAAATGCCTGGGAGAAGCCTTGGAGAACCATTTTGCCACCATGTTTTCCCGCAGTCTTCCCCACTGCCATATTCACGGGTTTGCCCACTAATGGGCCAGAGGAGTTGGAGAGAACCAGCTCACCAACATGTTTTCCCTCAGTCTTCCCCATCACCATGTTCATGGGTTTGCCAAAAAAATGGAGCAGAGGAGTTGGGGAGAACCAGCTCACCAACCTGTTTTCCCGCAGTCTTCCCCATCGCCATGTTCACAGGTTTGCCCACCAATGGAGCAAAGACATTGGGGAGAACCAGCTTGCTACCACGTTTTCCTTCAGTCTTCCCCATCGCCATGTTCATGGGTTTGCCCAAAAATGGAGCACAGGAGTTGGGGAGAACCAGCTCACCAACATGTTTTCCCGCAGTCTTCCCCATCGCCAAGTTCACGAGTTTGCCCACCTATGGAGCAGAGGAGTTGGAGAGAACCAGCTTGCCACCACATTTTCCCACAGTCTTCCCCATTGCCATGTCCACAAGTTTTCCCACCAAAGGAGCAGAGCAGATGGCCTTCCAGAGACTAGAAACCAAGGTCACCCTCTGGGGAAAACTCTCCCCGAGCAAGAGATTTTGTGAAAGTTTTGATCTTTTTCTTACTTTTGTGAAAACCAAGAAGGGAATGCCATCATATCTTGCATCACTTTTACAATGGTTGGAGCGAAGGTTAAAGTAATTTCAGGAATCTCGTGCTCTGCTCCCTCCATGCTTCTCTATCCCATATCCTTGCTAGAGAATGTAATCTAAAAATAATTCCAGATGGGTTGCATCTGGAACCCTGTTTCTAGTTTGGCTAATAAAATCAAATATAGAGTCAATGGTCCATTGCTTATGCCAGCTGTCCCAAACAGTATTAAGTGTAGAGAGAAACAACTTTAATCTACAATTGTTGAATTCTTAGTGCTCTCAGAGAGCACCATGGACCGCATAGTCCTCCTCCCTCCCTCCCTCCCTTTATTCCTTCTCCTTTCTTCCTTTTCTCTCCTCCTCCTCCTCTCCTCCTCAAACCCCACTCCCTTCTGATTATGTTACCTAGTTGGGTAATGAAATGTCTGTGAGCAAACAACCCAGGATTAGGGTTAGGGTTAAGGTTAGCCTCGAGCCAAGTTTCAAAAGAAATCCAGTTATTTATTAGGAGCAACATGTCAGCACGCACCCGAGTGAAGCCAGCTCTGACTCTACGTGATTTACGGCTCAACCGTGACCCTGTTTCCCCTCTCCTCCCAGGGTGTGTCATAAATCACATTCTCCAAGGGAGCATTTTCACGGGCTGTAGAAAACACGCCTCTCCAGCTGGCTCTGGTAACCTGGAATACAGTCTGGAGTAAGGCATGCGTGGAATGTGCTTCTGGTCATATCAGCTCCTCCCCCTCCTGCCCATGGCAACTCGAGAGCAGGCCAGGAGTGTGCTTTATGAGTTGACATCCAGCTCAGAAAACACCAAGGACTTCACTCTTCATTTATTCTCTTCTATTGGTTTTATTTGATTGGTTTGACGGAGAGACAAACATCAGTGTCCCACTTCCAAATCTTTTCAGCCTTTGGAGGATTTGGGGTTCTCATTTACACACCGGGAACATTTGAACTCTCTCCTTGCTCCTTCTTTAAAACAAAAACTTGGACTTTGCAGGGAAAGTCTAGCGTTGGATATACTTAGAAAATCATTTGCGCCATCCCATTTAGGCACATTTTTAGCCAAAGCGCCTGCGCGGACGCTCACATTTGCGAACCGGTAGCGAAGGTAAGTGAATACCACCCCTGAGTAAAGCTGTAGTTGGAAAAGGAATTGTACAAGGAAGTTGGGGGCTGAAGCACTTGCGAGTGTGTCTACATGTCTTTCTGTGTGGAAGTTAGTTCACAAGTTGTCTTAAATTCAGCATCTGTGGTAACGTTTTCCTCCGAAACGCAGGAGGATTTCAGTAGATCTTAGGATCTTTTTGGACCAGCCATCCATTGGTTCATTCCAGAAAAAACAACATGGAGATTTCCTCTCCAAGTGTGTGGCCTCCTTGTGCATTTCGTGGGGTGATGGAGCCAGAGGTTAATGGTGACATTCAGCATCACCTCCTTAGTGATCTGACTGTCTGTCAGGTCCCCGAAAGAGGCCCTAATTAATTCATGAGCCCCAAGCCAAGTTTAAAAAAAAAACCAAAGTCATATATTAGGGACACCATTTCGGCAATACCGTATTGTAGTCAGATCTAAGCCTCATTTGAATTATGGCAACTTTACCCCTATTCCTTCCCTCCTCCCCTCAGTCTGTGTCATAAATCACATTCCCCAATGAGGTGCATGCCTCATGAGCCTGCTGTAGTAATCTGAGATCCGACTCTAGCCGAAGGAATGCCCTCCCCCCCCCACTTTCCTCACTATGCCAACTTTACGAGTTGACGCGTAACCTGTGGGATTTGCTGCAGCTCAGGAAAAAAGTGGTCCTGAGCTCATCATTAAACATCCCTCAATTTTCACGCCAGCATCCCAGGAAAGATGTCCGGCATTTCTCTCTTGCAAGTGGGGAATGCTGGGAGGACTTGCATGCATTCTCACCAGCGGGCGACCATCGGTGGCACCGGCCAAGCATGACTTGCTTTTCCTTGGCCCGGCCAGCGAGTCCGGTTAATCTAAGTTTGGCATGAGTTGGCATGTCTGATTGAAACCGTCCACCGAGCGTAGCCCAGCCCAGGGGGCTTTGACGGCTGAAACGCAGGTCTTGCATGGGGAAGCACGCTGTGCGCTGGTCCCACCTCCAAAATGCAGCGCAGGGGCTCTCGTTTTTCTCCCACATCTCCCTTTGCAGAGCAGAGAGATTGGAGAGAAATGGATTACAAGAGAGTAATGTGTCTGACCTCCTCGGTTTTCTCTTTCTTGGGGCGCAAACGGGGGTTCTTTGATTCTGGAGATTTTTCCCCCTAATGGCTTTGTTCGTTCACGGCTCTCCAAACTTGGCCACTTTATTTTTCGTGGACTTCAACTCTCAGAATTCCCCAGCCAGCATCAATTTTCCCCCAACTGTATTTTTTTCTTTCCATATACATTCACAAATATACATTCTCATAAGTACTATTAGTATTTATCGGTTTGTCTTCTAGCATTTATCACCATTTGAAAATGATTTAAAAATATAAAAAGCCCGATCGGGGTCGCTTCCTTGCCACCCCGTATATCCGTCTTATTTTACCACAACCCTACTCCTCCCTTCTTCCCGACCTCCCTTCTTTACCTTCTCCTTTCCTCTTCTCCTTCCTCTTTTCTTCTTCCCCTTCCTCTCCTCCACTCCTCTCTTCTTCTCCTTCTTCCCCTCTCTACTCTTCCTACCCCTCTTTTGCTTCCTCTTCCTCCCTCCTTCCGTTGTTGCCCTGTAATAATTCCACTTGCATCATCTTGTAAACTGTATATTTGTATCTTCATGCTTTTCCATTTTTCCCTCCCCCCCCCCTGATTTGATAATGTGTCATCTGGGTTGTTTAATCTGTAATCTATCTTTATTTATTTATTTGTATTCCTTTTTAACCAATCATGAAATCGCCCAGAAGTCCACAAGTCTTAAAGGGGACAGATTTGGAGACACTGAGTGGCACATCAGTTCGTGCAGTAAGATGATTATCATGAGACAGAAAGGAAAGACTTAGGGTACTGTTACACAATAGTCTCTGCTTATGTATGTGGGGAGTCCTTGCTTACCAACGGTTCAGTGACCACTGGGTTACAGCGGTGCTGGAAAAAATACAACCGATGCCTGCCTTTACAGGCCCAGTCGCACAATTGCCCTTACCTCACTCTCGTTTTTCTCACACGTCTCCCATTGGAGGGCAGAGAGATTGGAGAGAAATGGATTACAAGAGAGTGAGCAGTGGACAATACGCTTTGAAAAAGCCAGTTTAGTCTAAATGGTTAAGGTACCAGGCTAGAAACTGGGAGACTGTGAGTTCTGGTCTTTCTTCAGAGCATGAAAGCCACCTGGATGACTTTGGGCCAATCACCAGGAGGCTGTGAGTTCTAGTCCCAATTTAGGGATTAAAACTGCTGGGTGGTTTGGGAGAAAGCATCAGGTGGCGGTGAATTCTGGTTCCTCCTTAGGCGTGAAAACCAGCTGAGTGACTTTCTCCGGTCACTTTCTCTCCGATCATCTCACTTCGCAGGGTTGTTATTTGGAGAGGGAAGAGAGGAAAGAGTATTTGATATGTTCACCACCACCTTGTGTTATTTATAAGAATTAATAAAGATGGGATATAAGTAAATAAATGTGATGGAGCTATGAGCATAATGCAAGCATGCTGCGCAAACAACTCAATATATTTCCCAGTGTCTTGTCTGGGTTGCTCTCTTATAATCCCTTTCACTCCAATGAATGCAAATAACCAGCATGAATTCTCTTTTTGGCTAATAGGATATTTGGTCTGGCACCTGGGAAAAGGATTATATATATTTTTAGCTATGCCTTATTATGGATTGTTGTAAGACTCCTGGAATCATTGTATAGTCCTCGACTTACGACTAAAATTGGGACCAGAAATTTCCATGGTTAAGCAAAGCGGTTCTTAAGCGAAGTGTGCCCAGTTTAAGGACCTTTCTTTGCCATCATTACGCAAGTCACGGCAGTCATTCAGTCAGTCACAGGGTTGTTAAGTGAACCCAGCTTCCCCCATTGACGTTGCCAGTTGAGAACGTCGCAAAATGACGATCACACAACCCCGGGGTGCTGCGGCAACCGTCGTAAATACGGTGCCAGCGGACAAGCACCCGATTTTGATGGGGGTAGCTTGATGGTTGTAAGTGCGAGGACCAGCGGTTGTAAGCTGTGCTCTTTTCCCCCCACAACGCCGTTGTCACTTCGGACGGTCACAAAATGAATGCTCATAAACTGGGAAATAACTAAATAACCTCCCAGAACTAAAAAAAAAACAAAAACCATTGGAGGTTTTTAAGGAGTGATTAGACAACAATTTGTCTGAAAAGGCAAGGCCTTCCTATATGAACGTTCCTGGGGGAAGCTGCTAAATAAGTTGATCCGCGCACGTCCAACCCCGAAAGACGGGCGTTTGATACTTCTGACATTCTTAAGAAAGTGACCCTTACATCTCCCTCTCCTCTTCTTTGTTTTTGTTTTTTGTTTGTCTTTTCCAGAGCGAAAGACTCGAAAAAGGAACTTGAAGAACGGGACTCCGGCGACGACGACAACATCCCATAACAGCCCGGGAGGGGTGGGCCGTCGTCTTTTCGGACTGTTTCCATTTATTTTATTTTATTTTTTCTGTTTCCAGCAGAAACATGCAACGACAATTTCAAACAAACAAAAAAAAGAAAAATGATTTTGATTATTTAAAAAAAAAAACGAACAAAAACAAACAAGAAAAAAAAAGACTTGACTACCGCCGCCGGGAATCTTATCGGCGGCGGGATTTTAAACGGTAATGTTTAGTCATTACATTTGCACTTTCACGGACAATTTTTAATTTGTTCAGCAAGGCATCTTTGGAACTCAACTCTTTGGTTGCATCATTGGGGATGGGTTGGGGATTGGGCGGGGGGTGGGGCCTGGTGGGGGGGGAGGAGAGGGGGGGGACAAAAAGAGCGACACCCGGACGGCATTTTCATGAGTTTTCCTTCATTCCTCTGCGAAACGAGTCACGAGGAGCAATCCACTCAATCATGTAATATTATTATATATTTTTTTTTCCATAGAGGGCTGTTAACTCAAAACGACAAAAAAAAAAACAAAAAAAAAATCCATGTGTGGAACTGTACAAATACGATACCAAAAAAAAACACCAAAAAAAAATTAATAATCATAAAAACAACACGAATACGAATTGCGCAAAACAAAAACAAACAACCCCACCAATCCGAGAACGGCAAACTCCTTCCGAGACAAAGTTTGGGAATTTGTCCGTGGGAACCGCTCGGACGAGCTTCTGTCTCGCCTCCTCCGTCCATCTCCATCTCCTTCTCTCGCTCGTCCCATCTTTTCCGTTCTTCGTCGAGGCCGCCACCATTCCGATCAGCTGATTTTCCTTCTTCTTTTTTCTTTCCCCCCACCCCCCCAAAGAGATATTTTCTGCCCTTCCTCCTCGAGTTTTTTATTTTCCAGGAAGCATCAGTGTTTTTTAAGGCAAACGGGTATTTTAACGCGGAGTGGTGTCGGGATGCCGAGAGAGAAATGGGGTGAACAGCTCAAGCAAAACTGTTCCTTTACCGACGTCTTTTTTCTCTCTGTCTGTCTGTCTCTCTCTCTCTCTCTCGAAAGCATTCAAGTCTTATCAACTGCCATATGCACTTCTCATGTTTATTGCACTTTATTTTCTCGCCTTACTTCACATAAGAGTTTTACTTATTTAAATGGCGATGGGTTTGTAAAGCATTTTTGGTAACATTGCAGACCTCTTGTTCGACTTGAGTCATGTGCAGAGATGCTGACCGTACAGTTACTAAACACCGAAGGAAGAAATGTGATGGTGCATTCCACCCGGAAAAAAACAAATTATTCTTTTGGCTATTTCATCAAAAAACCAACCAACCAACCAACCAACCAACAAACAGAAGGAAGAAAAAAGAAAGGAAAGAAAGAAAGAAAAAGAAGGAAAGAAAATCAAAATCTAGGCAGTTTCTGTATATAGAGAGAAGGTTAGAAATGGCAATGAAAAAAATATTTGAGAAGGAATATATTGATTAATTGCTAAATATTTTATTCACCAAGGGTCAATAGCTTGGCAAGAGAAAATTGCGTAATTGTATAGTTTTGTCTGAATGAACGAGAAAAAGTGTGGATGTTTGTACATATTGTATATATTAAAACAGATGTGCATGAATTCAAGGAAAAAAGAAATGAAAAAAGTAAAGCATTAGTGGCTTATGGTCTAAAAACAAAACAAAAACTTTATTTCACTATAAGAAACTTTATTTTAAATGTTCTTTAGAAGAACATTTTGCTAAAGCATGAATAAAACTGCAGAAGCAAAAAGAGCTAATGTATTTAGACTTAGGAAAAAAAAGCAAAGTAACATTACTTTAAAAAAAAGAGATATGTTTACATTTGATTTTGGCTACCAGGAGTTTTTAAATTTCTTTTAACCTTCTGGGTTATTTTTTTTATTATTATTATTATTTTGTTCTTATTTTAATTTCTCTCTCTCTCTCTTTCTGTCCTTTTTTTTTTTTGCCAATGGTGCCAAGTAAAGTGAATGCTAATATTGCTTAACGAAAAATAAAAAAAAATTAAGTTATTTTGCAAAGCAGATAATCATAAGAATTCAAAATTGTATCTAGCTTAGCACCATACACTCACTCCAATAAAAAAAAACACTTAGAATGAACATAAACTTTTTAAAAACCCTAAAAAAATTAAAAGAAATAGTACGAAAGTAGAAAAAAAAACAGTTTCACCTGTCCATATTTCCTGCTGAAAGTCAGACGATGTACTAAATTGCACAAAACAAAAAATTTATTTAAAGTTTAAAAAAAGATAATAATAATAATAAGATGGAAAGGATCGTAGGGGTATCGTGGTATATTTGCTATTTCCAGCGAGAGGGAGAGAGAGAGAGAGAGAGAGAGAGAGATGGAGCAGCCAAAAAAAAATGTAACATTCATCCTTTTCCTGACAAGTTGAAAACCAAGAAGTTGACCTCCCACGCCTGCTCCCACCTCCCCACCCCCCATCCAGTGTGCATCTTGCTAGTGCCAGATGGCCTTCTGGAGGGCGAGTTGGATCTCAAACTATCCCAATTGCTTCATTCAAACGTTCCATTTGATTCTGGATGGTTGGTTGTGAGGATTGTTGTCCTCACCTACAAAGATGGAGAACCTGGCCTGACCTGAGATCCAGGTGTCTTTTCTGTCATTTGCTTCTCTCTCTCTCTCTCTCTCTCTCTCTCTCTCTTTAATTGCTTCCGTTCACTGCCAGGAGTGACCGAAACCCCAGTTGGGTGTGTGGTTGCATTGCTGTACACGCTCGCCACTTTGCGTGACGCTGTGTGGCCGATTTAGAATCCCTGCCTCACCCACAAAGCTGAAGCCAGGTCAAGGACCTTCTTCAAATGTTCCACCAATCCTCTCCGGGTGGTGTTGGAGACCCTGAGGTCTACCTGCATTGCCACAACATCTGAAGAAGGTCCTTGATGTGTAGCTGACGAGACAGAGGAGAGACAACCCCCCCCCCTTGGCCGAGCGGTAGCTACTCCCTTTCTTTGGATGGACGTGGCTTTCCCTGGCCACAAGATTGACCTCAGGAGTGACTTGGCAAACCCGGTCCTGTTGGCCGGTTTCCAGAAAGAGTTGTAACATCTCAAGATGTTCCACCATCATTCCTTCTAGATCCTGACTTGACCGGCGGGCAGCCTGTCTTCTCGTGGACTAGAGGCTTCCCGCAAGACAAGTTGAGCACCGTTATACTACCTGCAGTCCCCCTTGCACCACCCATGCCCACATCCCAAACAGTTTTGGGGAATTGGGGGGGGGCGCTCGCTTTGGGGCAATCGATGATCTCTGGCACGTTCTGTGTAGACTCTGTCATGTTTCAGGGTGTGTCCTTTCTCTGGGGTTCAGGATTCTGGATCTAGGATGGGTCCTCTGGTCCCCTCCTGTCTGCTCAATCCTAAAACTAGATCGGGAACAGTCTCCTGTCTCCCACTCACCGGCCCAAAAATATATATCCAGAATTGCTCCCTTGTGCTACTTCACTCGCGCGAAACGAACGACCCTGCGCGAACGAAATGCAGAATATAACATGAACCTCCTCTCTCTTGCACGCTTCGTGGCCGTTCCACACCGTAGTTTGGTGCCCAAAGCAGAGATTTGGGGGGGGAGGGGAATCCCTGAGACTTGCATGTAAAACCTAGTTATAGATGTCTCTTTTTGTAAGTTTTATTTTTGTAACTCTGCATGTTTAAAAAGGAAAAAAAAAGCATCACTGAATCAATGGATCTGTTGAAGAAACTCAGCTGCTGGAAATCATGCAAAATGTTTTGAATTGCCCTTAAAAAAAAATATGGAAAATGTTTTCTGAATGCTTTATATTCTTTCTGCTGTAAATTAAAAGAAAAAAAAAGAAGAAAATGTCCCCATTTGAAGCATGTGGGCTCTTTGTGGGTTGTGTTGTGGGGGCATTGCCAGGTCGCAACACTTTCTGTGTTTCCAGCGATTTCCCGAAGCCTCCAAAATCTTGAATAACTCTCCCATCGTTCTTAATTTGGTTGGTGGTCTGGATGATCTCCTGAAACTTTAGGAACATTGTCAGTCTCCAAGACCATCCCTCTATCACATCTAGAAGGTACCTGTGACGTGTTTTACCTGGTAACAAACTGAGAGATGATGGACTTCACAAAATTATTTTGTACCTGGCACTTGAGATATTTTGCTTTGGGTTTGGCTTCGGGATCTTTCAGTCGCCTCCTCGATGCAATTTATGTCGCAGTGATGAGATTAGGGATCTATTAATGCAAATTAACATAATTTGCTTAAATCAAGTTCCTAGCGTAGTAGATCAGGGGAAGGCAGCAGACGTAGTTTGACTTGAGCTTGATAAATCCTTCGATTCTCCTTAGTACTGAGGATGTTACGTAGTTTGGGTAATGAAAGTCGTTCTCCTCTCTTCCCTTCATTCCTCCTCCTCTCTTCCTTTCCCCATTCTCTTCTTCCTTCTCTTTCTCCTCCCTTCTTCCCCTTCATTCCTTCTCCTTCCTTCCTCTTCCCCTTTTCTTTCTCCTCTTTCTCCTTCCCCTCCTCCACAAAACCCAACTCCCTTCTAGCACTGATGATGTTCCCTAGCTGGGTCATGAAATGTCTGCAAGAAAAACCCCAAGCTCAGAGAGCACCGAGGGCCCCACAGTTCAACCCTCAGCCACAAATATTCTCCTTTATTGGTATTCTCCTTAAAATGGTAAAATATGGGGTAGATGAGAGTGCCATATAAATGATCTCGCAGTTGGCCCAATGACCGCAGCCGAAGAACAGTAATGAATGGGTCTACTTTCATTTGGAAGGAAACTTTATGTATAACATAAAAGATTTGTGTTGGGCTGGTCAACTTTTGGATTTGGAGAAGGGGAGTGGACCGGAGTCATACAAAATTTACAGGAGACCCCCAAAGCTGGGATCTGGGTGCTTTGATTCTTCAGAAGGAAGAGAGGTCTTAGACGAGACAAGATACAGTCAGCCCCAGCAGAGGGTGCGTGAAAAATTGCATAGGACGGATTGACCAGGAAGAAACATCAGGAATTGAACCTGCTAAGATAAGTTAAAGGGGGGGGGGGAGCTGCAAATTCAGCAGACACCTGAGGGGAGATATGATAACTGACTTCAGCTATCTAAAAAAAGTGGTTAGGACATTACTTTTTATTCTCCCAGTGCAAAGAAGAGCAACTGAGAGGATTAAAGGCCTGGAGACTAAAGCATACGAAGAACAGTCGCAGGCACTGGGCAGGGCCAGTCTAGAGAAAAGAAGGACTAAGAGCGACATGATAGCAGCATTCCAGTATTTGAGGGGCTGCCCCAAAGAAAGAGGGGGGGTCCACCTATCCTCCAAAGCCCCTGAAGGCAGGAGGAGAAGCAACAAATGGAAACCCATCAAGGAGAGAAGCAACCTGCAATGAAGGAGAAACTTCTTCACAGTGAAGACCAACTTACCACGGTCAACTCGTCACAGGACAATTTTAACGATTCAACTTAATTATTTAAAACAAACCAAAAAAAAGATTATCTTTTTTTGTCATCCACATTTCATTCTGTCCCTCCTTTTGCATCTTTTCCTTAATGATTCTATTCCATCGTTTCTTTGACATTAGTAAAATATTGTCCCACCGTTGAGTTTTCCAATGGCGAGTTGCCCGTGGTGAGTTGGCCACGTCGAATTCAGAGGTGGGTTCCTACCGGTAGTGGTTCTGTGGCCTGAGTCGCCGCAACCGGTAGGAGTTGCCCAGATGTATATTTGGGCACCTGCTCATGCTCGTAGACCAAACTGGCAGTAAATTGCGCCTGAACTGAACCAGCAGTAATGCTGGCACGAACCCACCCCTGGTCAAATTGACCCATCTGGCATTCCCTGCAAGAGCCCCCTTGCCTGGCCTGTGCATGGGAAAGGGTGGCAGGGGAACATGGGATATGGGCTTCCCCATTCCCAGGTCTCAGAAGATGGAAGTTGGATTTTGCAGATTAACTTTACGTCTCTTAACACAAGAGCTCCTGAGCTCCCTCTTCCCACCCTTACTTACGTGAGTGGGATTTATTTCTCCATCTCTTTTCTCTAAGTTCTCTCCCTCTCCGTGTTTGTCTGTTGGTGTGATTTTTTTTCCCCCAGGGGTGAAATCCAGCAGGTTATGACAGGTTCTGGAGAACTGGTAGCGGAAATGTTGAGTAGTTCGGAGAACCGGCAAATACCACCTCTGGCTGGCCCCAGAGTGGGAAGGGAATGGAGATTTTGCAGTATCCTTCCCCTAGGACTGGAGAGGGAATTGAGATTTTACAGTATCCTTCCTCTGGAGTGGGGAGGGAATGGAGATTTTGCAGTATCCTTCCCCTGCCCATCAAGCTGTGCCCACAGAACCTGTAGTAAAGCGAATTGAATTTCACCACTGTTTCCTTCCCTCCCCCCCCCTCCCCAACTCTGCAAAGTTCACTAAAGTTTGATTGTGTTCTTGGAGCCCTTGAGTATTAACTTTCAAAATAAAGTAACATTTTGGCTCTCACTCAAGCAGGCAGCTATTTCAGATCCGTGACACGTTTGGCCGCTGGGATCGTCTCTTTATCCACGATGGCAACAGATCTCGGATTTTTATTTTTATTTTTCTCTTCCTCCAGGCGTGCTTTGTGTATCCCTCCGGGACCAATTTTAAAGATGGAGCTCTCAAACCTCTCAATTGTCGGAAGACCGATTTAATTTGATCGCTACGCCTGTCATTAAGAACCCTTGTGGGGATTATGTCCCTTTCGTTTGTCTCCGGAGAAATTCCCAACAGTGTTTGAGTCCAAGGGCTAGTTGAAATTAGCCAGGAATCTCCCCTGAGAGGGAGAATTATCTTCAAAGTTTCAGCTCGACTTCTCCAACTGAGCCAGGAGGCCCTAAATGGGATTTTTTTTCCTGCTTGAGAACGTGGCTTTAGTCAAAAAGGGTCAGTGGGTCATTTCAGAACTTGGATTTCCCTCTCCATGAAAAATTGTGGCCCACCAGCAGCCAGCATAACTGGCAGCCGATTCGGACAGTGAGGAGGTTGGGGAGGAAGATGTGCCAGTCCTGGAATCTGGGGAAGGCTCTGATGAGGACTCTTCATCGGAGGCAGAGAGGGGGCCAGGGCCGTCTGACAGTTTTCAGCTGCCTTCAGAGTCAGACAGCAGTGGGGCAGAAGAACAGCTGGGGCCTGTTCCCAGTGTGCACATGCGTAGAGTTGCAAGACGAAGAGAAGAGCTAAAGACCAAGGACTAACTTGGGAGTAAGGCCACAGGTGGACAGAGAATGGCCCCTCCCAGAGGAAATAAAAGAGGAGCGAAAAGGGAGGGGGCTTTTGCAGGAAACAATTTGTTCGTTCATTCG